>NC_072456.1:25134760-25164760 GCF_027596085.1 Anoplopoma fimbria
GAGAATCACAAACGGATGGAAAAACAGACATAAAAACAACGAGGAAAAAATAATAATGTTCGGCTCAGCATTCAGAGAGGAGAACGAGATGAGGTTGATCTACTCGTAGACTGATCATTTATTTCTGCAAGAGAAATGGAGTTCACTGTTTGTTTTATGCAGTGCATTGTCAATTCAAACAATCCAAACAAACGAGAGGTCAATACCAATCACAAGCTACTTCAGATATCGTAGATTTAGATATACAGGCTGCCATTTTTAAGAGCACAGCGTTCTCTACTGCATGCATATATGTGTAAATAGTATCTTTCTCCAAAGAAAAAAAAAAGTGCTATGATAAGTTGAAATGTGCTCTTAAAGATAGAGAAGCACCAGGTCATTGTAGTTTGAGGCAACATGTTTGATAACCAGATGTCTGTTGATGTTAAATCTGTTTGAAAGGTGTGGAAGAAATTACAGCTCATGGCCTTTTTTTTTTAAAATCAGCGCTGTGAAGTTGTGTTAGGTGGCTCCAGGTATATCAGGTTCAAAAAGGGTTCAACAGTTGGTTACAGGTGTAGGGCACGTAAAGTATTGTTTTTTTCTTGGTTAGACCTGTTATGATAACTTATTTTGTTGGATGAAATATCTTAAATTAAAAGAACGTAAATAAAACCAAAACAATAAATAAAATGGACTCTTGTGCTCTGTTAACAAAAATTGCGATATATGCGCAATGTCCAAGTCTTATAATGATAGGGAAAACCCTGCTGTTTATTCTGGCATCGTGCCTAAATGTTGGTCACATTCTTATGTAAAGAAACAAGAATGCATGGACTGTTTATAAGCCTTCAGTTTAGCGTTTTTGCCGTCGCCATCTTGGCTTTTTGCAACCAGTTAGCGGAAGTGACCATATTTGGACAGCAGAGAAGTGAAGTAGAGGCGCCTTATAGGCTCTGGTAGCGACCTGTCAATCACAAGGTAGCCCCGCCCTAAAGCATACTCTGCTTTATGGTCTGTTTGACTCTAAATGGAGCATCATTTACTAAATGAACATCATGCTGTATTGAAGAAGACTTGAAACTAGAGATTGAGACCATAAACTCATGTTTACAATGTTTACTGAGGGAATAAATCAAGAGAGAAGTAGAGTCATTTTCTCATAGACTTCTATACAACCAGAGGAGTCGCCCCCTGATGGACAGTAGAGAGAATGCAGCTTTAAGCACTTACGCATTGACTTTACTTTTCAGAAAAGGTGGTTGCTGTCTGCACGCATGTATTCAAAACGGGCAACATGAGGTCAGAAAAAATGGAGATCATGTCCAAAGATAAGGTATATCATTGTGACATGACTACTTATGTAAGATGTCTATAGTTCCTATGGTCAATGTGTTGATAATATAATATGTCAGTTGCAGATTATAGAAACTGTGAGAGGAATAAGTGTAGGTCACGCTGACTGTGTACTTGAATAAACCTGAGTTATATTCACTATGCTTTAATTGGCTGCAGTCGATCCTCGTGTCGGGGGAAGGTGGAATGACTGAGTCGACCTACGTGTTACTGGCTACGAGGGTAACCATTAAAATGACCGTTAACTCGTGTCATTTCCAATTTGCGTTAAGTGTTATTTAAAGGCATCAAAGCATCACATTAAAACCTGCGAGTGAGAGTGTCACATCGGATATGAGCGAGAGCTGATAACCTTCCATGTAATGCATGCATGAAAATAAAGTTCTGAATAGTTTGTCCTTGTGTGACACCGGCGCTGGACAAACTGTTGCCATGACGCCAGCCAGATTGTTGAAATTATGGCTCCTGTTGACCTCAGCGGATGGTGAACGAGGGAGGTACAATGGAGGGAGAAGGTGGGTAAAGAGATTATGTAATGTGTGTGTGTGAAGTCCTGGAGGGTGGGCTAGGTCAGTGTGATCAGCGGGGGTGTTGGCAGGACGTCGGCACGGCAACAGGGTGACCAGGGCGAAGAAGATCCGCCCCAGCTGGGTATGAGAACTCAGAAAGTGGATGTCAAGGTCTCCGATGCTATTTATGCACTACCAACAAAAACTCACACACCTATGTAAGCACACACACACACACACACACACACACACACACACACACACACACACACACACACACACACACACACACACACACACACACACACACACACACACACACACACACACACACACACACACACAATACTCTGTGTTTTGAATGTTGACCTTGTTGGGCTGACAGAGTTAGCAGGAGCAACACCTCTCTTTGGCAGCATCATCTGTTTGCTTAGAGCACCGCAGTGTGTTACTGAGTGTGTGTGTTACTATGTGTGTGTGTGTGTTTGTGTGTTTCTGTTTCTGTCTGTGTAGTTTTTTTGGTTAAATTCCCATTGGGCTGTGTGATTCATCCCTCACATACCCTACAAGTTGAGAAATGGATGAAGGAAAACGAGATAAGAGGAAGAAAAGAGGGTAAAAAGCAACAGTGTGTTTTCAGTTTGTCTGCCGTAGGCTTGGACAGGATGTTGGAGGAAGCTGAGGAGAACATGCATCGGCAAAAAGTGAAGAGATTCAATCAATTAGTTCTTTTGAACTGGGCTGACGAAAAAATAATTGACATGTTGCATGTATGCAGGCATAGTTTATGGACATGTATAATCATTAGATCAGACCCCTGCTGTGATCGGAGAACCCAGAGTCAGCCTGCAAGGGTGTTTGTTCCTGAGTGAAGATGAAAAGAGTCGGCTAGACGTCTTCATCAGATCAAGAAGTGGTTGATGTGGTGTCTCTCTGCTGCTTCAGTTCGGTCTCCACATCTGATTATTGGATTGGTTCCCCTGTCCTCGATGGACAGCGGTTCAATACACGTCGATTGTCACTAAGTGGTTGGTCAGTTTCTTAGTCTTGGTTATTTATTCAAATATTTATTGATCTAAATGACTAAAAGTGTAGACTGTTTTCTTATGGCAAAAGTTTTTTAAGACATTATAACACAGATTCACAAGTTGGGCATATACATAAACATAAACATATAAACACATAAACTCAGGTATACATTACCCCACTACATCTTTATGTAGCAAAATGTTGTTTGCTGTTATATTAACGCTCTGAATATCATATGGAAAAAAAAAAATCATGTTATCTATTGGAATGGCGAGTTTTGTAGATCCGGAAATAAAACTAATCAATAAAAACCCTAAATGATACTGAGTTTGAGGACTGATATAGTCTGAATGATTGCCTGATTGATTGATTGATTTCTTTATTTTTCCTGTCAATGCACATAACGTGCTCAACCCTCATGGGTTAATAAAACACCAAAGATACAGCTGCAGTTATCAAACATTTCATTAAATTACAAAATGACATGTTGCTTCACCGCTCTGGCTTAAACCAAATATTCACCCTTCTCTTCCGGGCCTGGCAAATAAAATCTGCTTTAGCACAATTTAAGTTTTTCATAGTCATCCAGCCGAAAGGAATGCAGGCCATTTTACTAAAGATTACATCCCTTATGTCCTCGTCGATAGGCCAGTAAAACAATAAAAAGATAGTTGTAGTACTGTATAGTAGTGTCAAAATAGTTTGTTTGCAGTGATTTCTTCTGTAGTTTTACCTGTTCCTGTCTGCATATGTGAAAATGTGTATTTAAGTATGTCTATATACTGTATGAACGTCTGTGCTTACATTTAGCATGGCTATAAACCCCTGTGTGTGTGTGCGTGTGCGTGTGTGTGTGTGTGTGTGTGCGTGTGCGTGTGTGTGTGTGTGTGTGTGTGTGTGTGTGTGTGTGTACCTGTGTGTGTACCTGTGTGTATAGCTCTTGT
Source organism: Anoplopoma fimbria (assembly GCF_027596085.1). Taxonomy (NCBI): domain Eukaryota; kingdom Metazoa; phylum Chordata; class Actinopteri; order Perciformes; family Anoplopomatidae; genus Anoplopoma; species Anoplopoma fimbria. Next base: position 25,138,578 of record NC_072456.1, read on the forward strand.
AGCAGTGATTGACGAGGAGCTGTGAGTGTGCAGTAGGAGCACAGCTCAACCCCATCTGACTGATCTGTAAATATTCCCTCTTTCTGCTGCCTCAGCAGTCTCTGCTGGAGCACGGCACATGGATCACATTGGCAGGGAGGGGGTGAGGGGGGGGGGGGCTAACAAGTAGAAGCGAATGAGAAAGGGAGGGAGGGAGAAAGTGTGGGGACCTGAGAGGTGGGGAAGTGGAGTTTTAGGAAGAGGTGGAGACAGAGAGAGAAGAGTGAGGCTGCAGAGTTCTCTTCATCAGAGCTGCAACATTGGGTCCTCGGGCCCTGCTGGACCAGAGCCAGAACCACACAGCAGCAAACACAATGGATCGACTCCCCCTTTCTCCCTCTGCTGTTCCCTCCTTCCCCGTGTCCTCTTCTTAACCTACCAGCAGCCAAGAGATGGATGAGACAGAGAGGGAAGCTGGTGGATGATTCAGATAAACAAGAGTTTCATAATCAAAGATAAATCAAGTCAGACTTCAAAATCAAAACACGGAAAAAATACTCATTGCAGGTCAAGAGTGCGTCTCGGCCTACACACACATCAAAGAGCCTCTTATTGACAAGTTATTCTGCTTCATGTCAAAAATAAGTTAAGTAAGTGGCTTTACCATGCACTCAAACTCTTTTTGACTTGTTAAGAAGTGATACAACTTGTTTTTTCTGGATCTTATATATTCTTCCAGATCTTTTGACCTATACGCAATGTCCAAGGACAGGACAAAAAAAAAGGATAAAATGGCCTAAACTGTTCTACCATTTCAAGATGATGTGAATCTTGAGCTGGTACCCAGTGTCCCGTGTATAAAAACACTGGCTTCTCCTCTTGTTTTTTGCTCTTTTGCACATCTCATTTATTTGACTGTGCTGTTAGTCCGGCTGCAGACGCTTGAATTTAACTTGGAGAAAGCCAAAAGTTGAGTTTGTGCTTTATTCATCAGAAATTGCCACAACAAACTAAAACTAAGACGGGGCAAATAGATGGATGGATGGGTAAGGAAATGCAAAACGGAAACAAACGGGTAGAAAAGAGAGAGGCAGGTTTAGCGTCTGCTAAATGACTGTAATGTAATGTAATGTAATGTAATCTGTTGCCTTGCCCGTCTCTTGTCTCTTTATGTCAGCAGTGATGTTGAGAAGCAAACGCTTGACTTCAGATGAACACACTTTAACATATTGATATTAAAGGCCGCTCCTGCAGTGAAGCGTTACTGGGTAATTTTCTAAAGTAAAAGGACATTTTAGTCATGACCTTTTTTATGAATCTATTTATTTTCGGCGTTTCCCTCTGACGCACACACATCCTGGTCACATTCACATTCCTCTGCAGCGGCACGCCGAGTGTTTCGTGGCGGAACTAAAATCTTTTTAAAGCCACTTTGTGAGCTCGGTCCACTAGCTAATTCCATTCAGTGTGAAATGAAAATCGTGAGCTGCTGTGAGGCTCGTCCAAGTCTTGACTCGGAGGCCTGCAGCTCCTTGAAAGGAGGATTTTAAAGAAGAGCAAAGGTTTGACACAAAGTGGCTTTGTTGATTGCGTGAAATTAGGTCCTGCATATGGGCTTTTTTTTTTACACTGCTGCTGCTCTTATGCAAGACCCCGTTCTCCCTCTTATATAAAGCCTGCTAGCATTTCCATTACTCTTCTGACAGAAGCATATGACAATAGCTTTCCTGTGTGGTAATATGATTACATTAACATGGGGGAACGGAGCCAGTTGCTCCCAGAAAGCTCAAATCAAACGGGCCGCTCTCAAACGGACACCTCCCAGTGAGTTAAACGAGAGCTCAGCCGTTTATTTTTTCCCTTTTGTGTATCTATTTACACTCTTATATGTACTCTTTTGTGCCTTTTCTTTCTGTTTGTGCATGCTCTCAGGTCAGTTATTTTGGGCCCAAATGCAGTGGAGGCAACGATGCTGTTTTGCTACTGACGAACATTGCAATATCTCCTCCTGTTATGATATGAAATTGTGCACAAGCGATGTGTGCAGAGCATGTTGAATACAAAAAAAAAAGTGTGTCTTCCAGAAGTGTTTTTGCAGGTGCATCACACCGCTAGAGTGCTTTCTGTTGTAGTTCAAAACCGCCTTTGAACTTCTGTATTTTCTTCATGCTTGGCTTGAAAAGAGGCTGTCAGAAATCCCATCTAAAGATTACTGCCACAACAGATCCAGACTGACACTGCTCTCCGTGGATATTATACAAACCACTCTAGGACACGCTATACAGAGTGTTAAAGGAAACCATCAAAGGGATGCAGGCTTCTTGATGCAGAGCCATTCAGCTGACATATTTAAATCGCTTGAGAAAATTGAAAGTTGACATACAAATTGTTTACCAATCAGACATTTAGCTTTGGAAGATGCAGAATATTAACATACTAAAAACAAACATCCCCTCACTGCATGCTACATTTTGATTATTTTTATACTTTTAATTTCATCTAGCTTTTACTTCACATACGATAATGTTGCTTTATTGTTATTTTTTTTTGTTCCTTTGCTGTTTCCTAATAATAGCTGTTTCCTAATAATAGCTGATGCAAAGACCCAGTTTAGCTACAGGCATCATTAAAGTTTAATATCAGGGGAGATTACCTTCTTAGTCTGCAGTTATTGTTTCACTTCTCTAACACATTCAGTCAGCATTCTCCAGAAATGTCACCAAAAAAACATCTGTGTCAACCAATTCTGGAGAGAATGCAAAGAGGTGAGTGAAAGTGCCTCTTGATAATTGATGCTGAAGCTTCCAGGTTTGTTGAGAGATTTTTTCGTAGTGGTGCTTTCTGTTTGCGTGATAGAAAAGCTGGTGAAGCTCCATTCCAGTACATCTCAGAGACGTTCATCCTCTACTCCGTCTGCCTCTGTTGTGTTGTGTTGTGTTGTGTTGTGTTGTGTTGCATTGTGTTGTGTTGTGTTGTGTTGTGTTGTGTTGTGTTGCATTGTGTTGTGTTGTGTTGTGTTGTGTTGTGTTGCATTGTGTTGTGTTGTGTTGCATTGTGTTGTGTTGTGTTGTGTTGTGTTGCATTGTGTTGTGTTGTGTTGCATTGTGTTGCGTTGTGTTGTGTTGTGTTGTGTTGTGTTGCGTTGTGTTGTGTTGTGCATTGTGTTGCGTTGTGTTGTGTTGTGTTGCGTTGTGTTGTGTTGTGTTGTGTTGTGTTGTGTTGTTGTGTTGCGTTGTGTTGTGTTGTGTGCATTGTGTTGTTGTGTTGTGTTGTGTTGTGTTGCGTTGTGATGTGTTGTGTTGTGTTGTGTTGCGTTGTGTTGTGTTGTGTTGTGTTGTGTTGTTGTGTTGTGTTGTGTTGTGTTGTGTTGTGTTGTGTTGTGTTGTGATGTCTTGTGTTGTGTTGTGTTGTGTTGTGTTGTGTTGTGTTGTGTTGCGTTGTGTTGTGTTGTGTTGTGTTGTGTTGCGTTGTGTTGTGTTGTGTTGTGTTGTGTTGTGTTGTGATGTGCATTGTGTTGTGTTGTGTTGCATTGTGTTGTGTTGTGTTGTTGTGTTGTGTTGTTGTGTTGTGTTGTGTTTGTTGTTTGCATTGTGTTGTGTTGTGTTGTGTTGTGTTGTGTTGTGTTGTGTTGTGTTGCGTTGTGTTGTGTTGTGTTGCATTGTGTTGTGTTGTGATGTCTTGTGTTGTGTTGCGTTGTGTTGTGTTGTGTTGTGTTGTGTTGTGATGTCTTGTGTTGTGTTGTGTTGCATTGTGTTGTGTTGTGATGTCTTGTGTTGTGTTGCGTTGTGGCTCTTCTCTGTCTGAGAGCTGCAGCAGATCTCACTGAGCAGATAGCAGAGCACTATTCACACGTGTACAATACAGCCTAATACTGTGAGACCATCTCGGATTCGGCTTTATGTCCTTATCCGAGTGCCTCTATTAGGGTTTTATTGATGTTTGTACAGTAAACGTGTTTGAGCGTTGATGTAAGCTTTAGTTGTGCAATAGATCATAAAACTCACAGTTCGGATCGTATCGCGGTTTCTGCACAAATATAAATACAAATATCACTTCTATAGATGCTTTTATAACTTTTCATTTGCAGCCAATAGTCATTTGCATTCATTGATGATCCATATTGGAAGATACCGATTGCTTTTTTCGTTTTGTTTTGATAAAGCGGCTTGTCTACAAGTCTTCAGACTATTATTTATCGCCACCGTTCAAAACTCATTTCCCTGCTCTGAAGTCATAGTAACCCTTATATTTACTTTGTTATATTCATCTCTTAAAAACAAACTATTCAAATGATTTCGAAATAAAAGATTTTTTTTTTTTATTTAAGAAAGCAAATCTGGTAATTTGTCGTTTTAAAGATTTATTATAAGCTGCTTAGAGTAAGTGTTAGTGCAAATCATAATTCTCTCTTATATCTATTTTAGTGTATATTGCTGTGAAAACATCTCCTTCAAACAACTGGATTTATTCAAGTTTCTCTCCATAAACTTACTTCCTTTTCACACATCATGATAACTTATAATTTACCTTTGCCCAATACCCATTATTACCAAACAGACCCTGAAGGCATCATATTGTAAGTGAATGGAACCTCGGTACAATAGCTGTTAGCGGTGCTGCTAACGTTACTAGCTCTCCTCCTGTCAAGGTGAACGCTGATTTGTTGCTCACAAGGTAACATTATCAGAGATCGGCCAACAGAAAGCATAAATGCTGATGTACTGATTGCATATTTTTACTGAATATCTACCAATAACGATGGCCAGTAAAACTTTATTTCACACTATGATGGTTACACTGTCTAATTGATCAGTCGTAGGGAGGATTGGTACCGATCACGGATCAACAACAGGCCTTTAAACCACCATTAAGCTTGTACGCAGAGCTTTTAGCCCCTTTTAGCTTTGAGTTGCTTTGCATACAGTAAAGGGGTCAGGCCACACAAACCACTCTTATCACTCTTACATGTGACCGAGTGTGTCTGACAACAGAGAGAGAGAGGGGGCATTGTCACCTCCATATTGACCCCACGTTGTCCTTGTAATTAACAGATAACCTTTAATGAGGCATCGGCCCCAACGAGCCCTAATCACGGAAATGTCACATTCATCCAGGCGGCGACACGTCCCGCGCCTACACATGCATTCACACAGATAAACCGACACACACGCACACACACACACACACGTACGCATACAGTGGAGAATGTGTTGAAAGTGTCCTGTCGTGCCATAAATGTCATCTGACTGTAACGTTCAGGGCCTGCCTCTGCGCTCTTTGCAGATGGATGGTGTGGGTGTGAGGGGAAACAGGCTGGGAAAGATCAGCCTGTCACTAAGCGTTGTCGTCTGGCGTTGGGAAGGACGGTGATCTGAGCGAAAACAAATTAGTTTAATCTGACGACAGATTTGATTGAATCAAGCGTGTCGTAGCGGAATCCGTTCCACGCGGTAAATATCAGATTATGAAACCGGGTTTTCCCCCTGAGAAAACAATGTCGGAATCATTCCGTTAATGTGAAAAGTGGGAAACGTTTACTCTATAGATGGGGCTTTCAAACCCAACAGGCACAGTGGGACTTGTGAAAGACAATTTTGTGTCACTTCAGATTCAGAGTACTCTCCAACTTCAGATAACAAACGCTGTAAATGACCAGCGTCATTATGCTGAATGCCAGCTGTGCATTAATGACCGCACTTATCATAAGAAATGTAAATTAGCATGATAAACACTCCAATACTACCATGTAAGGCTACACATCCTACTCCATATTTACGACATTGAAATCCTAATTTTGCTGATCCATAAAGAAAACTATTATTTACTTTACAAACAGCATCAGCAGCAAAACAGCCCTCTTTAAAGAAAAATAACGAGTGCTGTTAATGCCGAGTCACCTGAGGGTCGTACTGTCACTGAAATAAAGAAGAAATGGGTCCATATGAAAAATGTCTGACCACATCAAGGCGATCGATGGCTTCAACAGGAGGGAGATAGATTTATATTGTTTTGCAGTTGATATTGTTAGGCTATATGAATACATTTAGAAACAAATGGCCTATAATTTGAATTGCAGCATTGCAACATTATTATGAAGTGTAACATATATCAGGTTTTCAAACTCAAAAATGCTTCAAAGTAATTCAATACACCGTACATCAGTAAAAGACTAGTTGCACGCGACTCCTACAACATTGTATTTGTACCATAGACTGTGTAGAAGAAGTGGACACAGTCGTTGTGATGTTACCCATTGGATTGTGGACGGCAGTTTTCAAGCCTCTGGTTCTGCCTTTTTGCAGTCGCCATCTTGTTTTCTTGCAATCAGTGAGCGGAAGTGACAATTTTGGACTGAGGAGGAGTAGTATACGGCTCTGGTAGTGACCTGTCAATCACAGTAGCCCCGCCCTAAAGCATCCCCTGCTTTATGGTCTGTTTGACTCTAAATGGAGCATCATTTACTAAATGAACATCATGCTGTATTGAAGAAGACTTGAAACTAGAGATTGAGACCATAAACTCATGTTTACAATGTTTACTGAGGGAATAAATCAAGAGAGAAGTAGAGTCATTTTCTCATAGACTTCTATACAACCAGAGGAGTCGCCCCCTGATGGACAGTAGAGAGAATGCAGGTTTACGCAGTTCAGCATTGGCACAGAGCAGAAGTTTGCAAACGGTTTTCTACCGAGGAGAAAATTCAAAACACAAGAGAATTGGCGAATGTGGCAATTTCTCCTAAATCACTCATACAAGCCACTTAAGAACAAATCTGTTCTAGTGGTTCTTACATGAGGCCCAACCTGTTGCCTCTCTTCTGTACACTCACAGCTTACCTTCTATCTCTCCTCCTCTGTCTCTTTTCTACCCTTACTCTCTCTCTCTCTCTCTGTCCGCTTCCTTCCTGCTTCCTATCTGGCCTCTCTTTGAACACAAACAACTTTCTCTGACAGTCCATTTATGGGGAGGCTAGATTGATGCGTGTGAGGGGTATGTGTATCTGCAGAGATACACACTATAAAGAGGAAATTACACACACACACACACACACACACACACACACACACACACACACACACACACACACACACACACACACACACACACACACACACACACACACACACACACACATATACAGAGGAAAATCTCACATCCAGGCAGATATCCATCAGGGAGCTGTTGTTTGTAAGAAGGTTAAACTCTGCCCCGGATGTTGTCTCTGAGGTAAACTCTTCAGCTGTCATTTTCTTATTGGGGCTAAATAGATTTTCCAGGTTTTGGCTGAAAACAACAACAGAAGCAATAAACTCTCACCTGATAGGTCAGTGAAGATATCACAATCTTCTCCTGGACACCAAAATGCTGATTTACTTAAATACCCATAAATATGATAATGGGAATTAATGGATGTCTCCTTTTGATTCAACGACCTATTTGCCAGGATTTTCAACAGGAAAATATGCATTCGAAGACATTCAGTAAATGCTTCTTTGTCTACAGACTGTGAGAAAGACACTGATCTTAATACGCAAATACGTACACATCCAATGAACTTTATAGTATGTTGATGGTAAATGTTGGGCCGTTCATTGTCTCTGCAGCAGTGAGGGAGGCTCATGGTGTGAGTGTCATTTCACTGTAAATCAGTTTAGAAGTAACACTGTCAACTTGCATCAAGCAGATACCCCCCACCCTTGTGTGTGTGTGTGTGTGTGTGTGTGTGTGCGTGTACACACCAAGTGTCAAGATGTACGAACAGACACAATCACATAGATATTCCCCCTGCAACTTGAGCTCTCGTTACGCCTCCCTGACTTTCTCTCATTGTCTGACTCTGAGATGAATACACACACACAAACAAACGGGCGAACACACACACACACACACACACACACACACACACACACACACACACACACACACACACACACACACACACACACACACACACACACACACAGTCGCACCAATTATACCACCCGCATGAACACATTCTTCTTTAGGTTAGAGGACAATTTGTTCAGCATCTGTGAAATTAGACATGGGTTTACAATGTAGCCTTTTCAATACTGATCACTGTCATACAGGTCTGTCTGTCTGTGTGTGTGTGTGTGTGTGTGTGTGTGTGTGTGTGTGTGTGTGTGTGTGTGTGTGTGTGTTGGGGGGGGGGCATGTGTATTTGTGCATTTTATTCTGAGAGTTAAGTTCTTTTGTGAGCTTGGTTTACTTTAAATCAGCGTTTTCACATGAGGAGACTATCTTAATGTACTGTTTATTTATGGATATTTGCTTCATGTATATAGCCAAAATGCTCCTTCATGCCAGACTGCCTCAGGCATACACGAGTCTGTTAGCCATGACTGAATTTCTCTCCAACTCTCTTTTTAGTTTCTGGCAGAGAGTCTATTCACAAACCAAATGTACCATTCCAGTTCACTATAAAATGTATTGAAACACACAGCCTGTATTATATATACTGTTATTGAAAAAACACAGTTTTATCTGCAGATGCTTAGCACATTGACCATATAACAGAATGACTGAAATGTACTTCACGGTGCAGCAAAATAAAATAAAAAAGACACAGATATAGAAAAGAATGATACGGAGAGTGTTGAACAATTGAATTTAAAGAAATGTCGACAGCCATAGAAGAAAACTAGGTTTTGATGGAGATCAATGCAGCTTCATGTGACCATGTTGCTGTGACATGCCCTGATGTCTCTCCAAGTAAATTGTTTCTCCAAGTAAATATTGGAATTTTCTTATAGTCTGAGAGTGTATAAAGCTCTTGTTATTTAAACTGTATATGGTAAGGTTTTTTTATCTCTTTATTTAGCCTCCAATGCACCAGAGGAGTCAGGTCAGGGTCCAGATTTTACTTTTTGTCTCAGCTGCCAATAATAACTTGCTTTTTACAATTGCAATATGCTCTTATGACTATTAAGTTGGTTCAGGCGACATAAAACTATATGTATTGCCAAAACGATATAAAGTGTCATTCTTTTATAGTTTTCTATATTTTTGCGTGTCGTGTTGTTGAAAAACGAGCAGTCAAATTTAAGATAAGGTAATCCTTTATTAGTCCCGCAGCGGGGAAATTTACAGTATTACAGCAGCATAGAGGATAGTGCAAACAAGAGACATAGTAAAAAAACAAGATCAAAAATAAGTATCATAAATAAGCAAATGAGCAATAAAAATGACACCCTTTCAAGGCAATATATACGTCATTTGGACGCGCCTCACTTTCTAATCCTTACATGATAAAAGCTGGAGCCAAACAAGAAGAGATTGTACCAAAATGAAGGCTACTTCTGTCTTTTGCATGTCAGTCATAGACCAGAAAAGCATCTGATGCAAAGTTTGCCACAAGTTGGTCTCCACTACAGGCATATTTTTCAAAAACTACAGACTATTTTACACAGAATTGTGTTTGTTTATGTGGGAACAGTATCACTGTTGTAGAACCGGTAAAACGGATAAATAAAGGCATTGACAGTCGTTTTTTGCATTGGTTGTGACGCACAAAACCTCCATTGTTTTACAGCCCTAACAATAGGAGGATTCTGCGGTGGAGCTCAGGATGTAAGAACATGTCACACTGACAGACAGGGCCGGACTACTGGTATAAAAGCTTTATGGATTTTTTGACATTCTACTGGCATTTTGTCTTGTTATGCCAGATGGCCAGAACACCACTAGACTGAAGTGACTGCAAACCAGCAGCTTTTCTCCAGCGCCCGTAGGAAATTCATTTTGAGTTGTTGCAGGTGGTCTCCAGAATGTGCTCGCCAAAGACTACATTTACTGGCAAGTGTTAATTTTTGACCCTGTGTCTGTTTATAAAGTCTGTAGTCATAGTTAAGGTTGCTTTTAATGTGCACTTTCATAATTATTTTTTACCAAATATTTGTGCTGGATCTCTGCTCATTCCCTGGTTGTTATCTATTTGTTTGTGTGCAGCTTCAGTTCCAGTCCTCATTATGGTGACAGCTGTAATTGCTGGGAGATTTGTGACAGAACTGCAAATCCTTAATTAATTTACAATCAAAACAAAAAATTAGAAAGAAAACATCACTCACCTCTTTTATAAATCAGTCTTGATTGTTTTTACTCAAAATTTTGATAACAAAAGCCCATCAATTTTTACTCCCCAATCAATGTCTGCTCTAAAGGTGCTCTCGTATTTTTCCAGCAGCATGTGACTTTGTGAAAATAACGATAAATACAACATGGTCATGTGATGTTTCCTGACTTGAGGTGTTGATGAGGACTGCTGTGTCAAATTTAGCTTAATGAAGCATAAAAACATACTGGAAAAAAAGAATCAACTGTGAAAATTACACTTAAACTGTGAACTGTTAACAGAAAAATAATACAGTATTTTAACACCATACATGGAACACCTGTCTGAAATGTACTTTGGAATACGGAGAAATGCATTGGCTGCAATGTTTTTTTCCTCAAAGGCTTCATTTTGGATGAACCGTTGATATAGAAGAGCCCTTTGTCAGCCGCTCATGACTTATTTTGCCTAAAATTACTGACTTCACCACAAAGTATGGTATGGTGGAAGGTATAGAAAGTACATCAGTATGAATTTTGACTATAATAATATTATTTTATATAGCACCTTTTAATAAAACAGAGTTCACAAAGTGCTTTGACATGAAAAGCAAAGCAAAAGAAAGACAACAGAATATAACAACAGAATCAGTGAGGCCCAACAAAAGCAAGACAAACTGAGGTCAAATTGAAACCCTGATAAAACGGCACAATAGATGAAACAATAAAACCAATTAATACGATAAGAACAAACTAAGAAATAAAACAACATTATATAACAATAATAAAATATAGCAGTAAAAAAACGGTCGACCCTTAAGATGCACCGATTTGATCAGTTGCCATCGAAACTGTACGGTTTTCAGTTGATCGGACATGAACGTGACATAGCGCTCCGTTAAGTATATTCCCAACTTTTTGTTAAATTATAGCGCGATCATGTTGTGTTCAAATATAATCTTGTAGAACTTAGTTGAGGGATATAAACTTTCATAAAAACAGTCTCAAGGTCTGCACAGCAATATTAAATAGATGTTAGAGAGGGAATTATGACTGGTTCACCTCCTAACCTCCTTACACTAGCCTTAAGCAGCTTATAATACATAATTATGATATTTTTAAGATCAAAGCAAGTATAAAAATAAAAATAAAAATAGAAAAACAATCTTTTATTTCCAATTCATTTAAAAGATGACAATAACAAAGTGGAAAGATAACATTTTAAATCTTCGACTGCTAGATTGACTTTGGGTTGGTCGAAATTATGCCGTGCAGCTGCCTTTTCAGTGCTCTACCTCTTCAGAAGCAATTATATTGACATTTTAGGAAAAACAACTATATTGTGATATATACTGTCCATGCTTCACAACTATACCACAATATAAATTCAAGGTACCACAGCCCAGCCCTACAGGATGGTAATTTTCTTCACTGGGGTTACATAGGCCACTGTTGCAGGAAGTTTGTGTGGTAGCATATCAGAGAACTGTACCACAGGCCTCTCATGTATGTATATATATATATATGTGTGTGTGTGTCTGTCTCTCTGTGTGTGTGTGTGTGTGTGTGTGTGTGTGTGTGTGTGTGTGTGTGTGTGTGTGTGTGTGAGCGAGAGACTGGACTCCAGTTAAATCAAAGCTGCCTCTGTGCTTGCTCCCTGAATCCCCTGTTGTTGAAAACTCAGTTTGTCTGGGAGCTAAAAGAGACTAGTGAATTATTAAAGCTCGCTGAAGCTTCACTCATAGAGAACCAGCAGACCACTGAGACACCACAACACACACACACACGCACACACACACACACACACACACACACACACACACACACACACACACACACACACACTGGAAGGGCCGGTCCAATGTAGTACCCCACAGGGTACCGTACTCTCAATCGCTACACATGAAGAATGTTGTCTGCTCATGCTGAGCAAAGCTGGTGGATTTCACTGTTTGTAGCTGCAGATGGACTTGTGTAGACTCAAACCTGCAGCTATAGGATGCTTTTACTACGGCTCACTACAGCGGGAGGAAAAGAAAAACATCAGCCCACATCGCTCGCAACATTTGAACTCAAGAGTCAGACAAGATTTATGAAGCGCTGCTGCTGCTGCCTTTTTTTTTATTCTCTAACCTTTTTAAAGATTCACTCTGATGACATTTATGTTTTATTAGATAAACAGAGGATGGTAAAAATAAGAGGCGAAAGAGTACTGAGTCACTTCAGCGCCGCGCCGGTGCTGGCTGTTATTAATTTGAACGTGAAATGATGCAGTGCGTCGGGGATTATTGAAAGTTAACTCTGGGAGATTTAACAGACATAAACTATGCACTTTTCAATTACGCCGCAAAGCCAGAAGAAATCGAATCTCCAGCTTCCTGAATATGACTCCCAGCAGTTAAATCCTGGATGTCCATCCCGGTGATCCTTCAACAGGGATCTGACTGATTGGCTCTTTAAAGCTGTGTGGATTGTGTCATTTTTCATAGTGTGGACTTATAACTGCCTGAGAAGTGTCTATACAAGGTGTTTTATTTATCCTCCGTAATGTTTTGACACAATTTGAGTCATTCCTCTCTGCACTCGCCTTTTGGTTCACTAGCAAACATGGCTGCACTCTTAGAACAACAGAATATCGAAGCTTATTTTTTAGGGGTGCAACGGATCATAAAACTCACAGTTTGGATCATATCACGGCTTTAAGTCACCGATCCGATCAGCACAAAATAAAAAAGAGTAAATATAACCTTTCGAGATGCCCACGCTTAATTGCTGATCATTGATGATCCATATTGGCAGATACAGATGTTTTTTGTGGATTTGTTTTGTTGTAGCAGCTGGTCTACAACGATCGAGAGAATATTTTTTGCCCCAAAAAGTCAGTGTAAACCATCAAAAATTCTAAATGTTAACCTTTTACTTTGTTTTTTTTGCATAAGAAACGATTAGAAAGAAATGATGAGGAAATAAAAGATTGCAATTCTTTATTATAAAAACCTTGTCATTAATAGTTTTAATGATGTATTAAGAAGTTAAACAGCTCATTATTCATCTCTGACACACATTTTACAAGATGAGATTTGAAAACATCATGATAACTTTACACTTTATCACCTTATCCCACTGCTAATCTTCATTGAACAGAGCCTGAACGCATCATAATGTAACAGAACTGAACCTCCAAACGTTAACTGTTAGCGTTGCTGCTAACGTTAACTAGCTCTGCTCCTGTCAAGCTCAACACTGATTTATCATTTAACATGATCAAGTATCTCTGTGAAGAAAGCATAAATGTTGATGTCCTGATCGCATATTTTTACTGAATATCAGCAGATAACGATTGTCAGTAAAACTTTATTTCACACTAAGATGGTTAAACTGTAATTAATCTGCGGTTCACATGTGGGCTAAACCTCAAGGGGGATCTGTACGGATCATAATCGACAGCGGTCGTTACAACACAAATTTTTCATGATGCAATTTAGATTTTTTGCAAATCCTAACATCCAGACATCCAAAGTATCGATGCAGATTTTGTATTTCCATTTGGAGGCAGTGACACAGTTGTTTGCTCTCGGCTCAGCGGTCCTAATAATGTATGTTGTTATGGGTTATGTTGAATTTATGTATCACCAATTTGTGATTTCTTCTATTTCTTAGAATAACATTCAAGGCTTATCTTTGCTCTAAAAATGTTGGTGGTTTAAACGATAACAATGTTTTCGTACATTTTCCCCCAAAATGAGCTCCCAGAGAATAAAGCCAAGGTGTCCTGTGCCCAGTGGTTTAATTAAGCTGCTTAAACGGAGCTGGTCCTGAGCACTAACATGAAGTCATTTGTGCCACCTAGATGAGCTGATGATCATGTGATTCCTCTTAAGTGCCATCTACACACCCATTCACACAATAAAATGGTCTATTTAAACTCCATACATCTGCTCTACGCCCCTCCCGTCATGTTGGCCTCTCAGGCTGAATAAACCCAGCCTTTCACCCTGTATTTATTTAATTTAATCTTATTCCCCGTTATCCCTTAGATCCTTCAAACCTGTATTTTTAAACCATCCATTATATAGATTATGGTGCACTGAGCGACGGTGTGATACCTGAACTCCATTTTCTTCTGCTCTTGCTGTGAGACCGGAGTGAAAAACCAATGAAGCCAACGATCACTGACCCATGGATGCTATTGCTAACAATGTATTGTATTAGTGTAAGTGATGAGCATGGGGCGTTCCATAGTGGGATAAGTTAATCACTGAAATGTTTACCAAATTACCTCTAAAATAGCTTGAACCTCCAGGCTCTCATTGAATTGTCCCTGCGTGACAAATGCCACAAATCTGCTCGCTGCAGGAAGGTTAAAACAAATGCGTTCAATTATCGGCTAAACCTATTTTGATCAAAGTCTAGTGTAAAAAATAATAGTCCTCCAAGCTGCCAGGTCTGCCACACTTTTCCGTCTCGTTTGTTTTAGTCTCGGGGAAATTGCGACCAATCTATTCTAGCGAGCCAGTGGCAGGTTTGCAGCATCATCGGCCGCCATTGACTGCTGCTAGTCAAGCTGGCATTCATTATCACACAGGTAATAACACAGAGCGCTGGGTCTAACTCAACCGGCAGTGGGCTCATTAATATAAACAGGACCCTAAACCCAAACTCAATTTACTTGAAAGCCTCTTTGGAGAGGAGAGGGGGGGTTCAGTGAAGAGTCTTCGTGTGTGTGTGTGTGTGTGTGTGTGTGTGTGTGTGTGTGTGTGTGTGTGTGTGTGTGTGTGTGTGTGTGTGTGTGTGTGTGTCTAAGAAAGGTATTAATCATTCCTCTCCCACAGCCTCCCTCACCAACACACAAAGCGTTCTGAGTGAGCGTGCATGTGCATGACAAAGCTCCAATTAGATAGCTGATCAGCGGTGTATATTTAAGTAGTCACTCATCTCTCTTTCCTTCTCCCCCCCACACACACACTCATATCTCTGCCATTAATGAGTCCAATTAGCACATGCAAATATTTACTTCTAACTAGCATTTGTGATTTATCACACTGTTCACTCTCTTAAAACAAACAGTCTGAGTCATTTGTGTGTGTGTGTTTGTGTGTGTGTGTGTGTGTGTGTGTGTGTGTGTGTGTGTGTGTGTGTGTGTGTGTGTGTGTGCATGCAGGTTTGTGTATGTTTGTGCATGCAGGTTTTTTTTATTCATGAAGGCCGTCAGCTCATTAAGCCCTCCTGTAGAGTAAGATCATCAGCAATGTGGGGAGAGGAATCAAAAGACAGTGTCGGGAGGAGGAGAGGGAACATCCCAATATTCTTCACTGCTGTAGTCGGCTATGCAGACAGACAGACAGACACACACACACACACACACACACACACACACACACACACACACACACACACACACACACACACACACACACACACACACACACACACACCCTTGTATCAGTCATTGATTTAGGGTGTGCGACTGTAATGGGTACCACTCCACCACCATCAGATTAATGACACCCAACGCAGAAGGCACTGGGAGGGGAGGAGGGAGGAGGAGGGAGGAAGGGGAGGAGATTAAATAGAGGGAAACAGAGAGATGCTCTTTTAGGGAGTTATTGCTGAGAGGTACTTAAATGTGCTGCACATAGCATTTTAGAATATCAATACATCATTGGCAAATGTGTTACGATACCTCGGTAGAATCGACATGAATAAATGGCCGCCATTACAAATGCTAGTGTTTCTCAAAATAAGACGAAATGTTCCTCAAATCTTTTGCTTCCTTCTGTGCTGCAGAAATGTCCATTTCCTGCAAAATCTGTCTTCATGCCATATAATATATGATGCAGTGTAGAGGCCATTAGAGGCTGCAGGTTGTCTTGGAGATGTCAGTCTTTTTTTTTTTTTGACAGACATTCTGTCACAGGATTAATGTGCAGATGATTTATTCATTTTGATATGCTGCATGTCGTTGACTTCAGTACAGTGAATACTTATATATGTGCTTTGTGATAACTACATGTGAATGTAAACCACATAAATACAAATTACATTGTTATTTGGCCAAGCTAAATATCACTATCTGTTCAGTTTGTCCGGGTTCTGTGAGGTAAAATTGCTATTTTGTCAAAGGAGTCGGGTGGCTTTGAAGAGATGACAGATAACAGTTTTGTTTGTCTTTCTGTAGAAGGTTCAGTGTTAGAGCTAGAGTGGAGGTACTGGTATCACATGAGACTAGAGAACCCAGGGAATCCATTGCCACCACCAATCACTTAATTCTTGTCTGGAATGGGGGGTTAATGACGCTCTGAAGTTGAGCTACATTTTGGCGAGGGCAAAGCTAGCTATATTCGCAGGGTTCCCTTGACCTCTCACCTCTAAATTTGTGAATGGAAATTAGTTCAGTGGATACTCACAAGTCTCCACTTCACAAAAATGCTCACTTTATGCTTATCCAATCCACTTTGTGTCAAAAGCCTTACTGTTTTCTGCATACTGGGATTCCTAAACAGTCTTGACTTTTCATAAATTGAGGATGACTGGAAAGCGTAGACTCTTGTGGAACCAATAAGACCAGTTGTGCTCATGTGGGGTTATGTTAGTCCCCATAGTAGCCATTTCATTGTAGTGAGACCACCAAAATCACCTGTTTTGACCTCTAGGAAAATCAAAGCCTCATGAACCTTTACAACAACGAACTATAGACCGAGGACATTCAGACAACATATCTTTCCTATGTATATTGACAATAAAGGAGTTTCCCACTCCATAAATTAAGATACCAAATCACAGCATTGATTTGTCTGTGGTGTTACTAACGGTCTTGGTGTCTTAATATGGTATTTTGGATGGATTTTTAACTTTTTTTATAATTTCTTGAGTCGTCAATGAGGAAAAATTGGTATCAACCCATAAATTGTCTTTAAAGACATAAATGAGGAGGGAAACAACCATCTTATACTTACATCATAATACACTAAGACCTTATACACTTTAAACCTTCAACATTTGTATAGATGCTTAAACAAAACACTATGTTTATTACAGATTTATGACTTGACAAAGTGCTGAGCCAGCTTTCAGATGATGTACACCTCTTCTATGCTCTACCTACTGCTGAACTGCTATCTCCCTCTAAAGACCCCCTTTACCCCCCTAAAAAAGACAACAATAGGTCTGTGGTAAAGAGGGGAGGAGCAGAGGAGGTTAAGGAGCTTACTGTGTTGGTAAATGTGAGATCATAGCAGAATATGTGGCAGCTTTTTTTTTAAGTAGCTTTCTAGCATTGTTGTTTACCTTCACATCCTGATAAACTACCTCCACCGTTTATGGACTAACTTGCTGATGCTTGCTATAGCATTCATTCCTGAAGAAGAACGCAGGATATGCAGCGTAGACGTCGTGCACATGTGGGTTCATAGTTAAAATCATGAATTACAGCAATCTTAAAGACCACGTCTTATCAATGTCTCATCCTTTTAGCAGTGATACAATTGAATCTAAGTACAATAAAGGAAAAACCTTTAAGAAGTTAGCTGTAAAAGATTGTGAATTAAAAAGAAAACTCTTTTATATAGGATTGTCTTTATTTTTTTTATTTTTTTTTGCCATAGGGAAATCATTTGGTAAAGTCTTGTGAGAAGAGGAAGATCCGGATTATCACACTGTACCGTGTTTCCAGTCTGCTGGTCACCAGAGAGCGAGTATGTGTGGGAGTTTCACGGAGCCCGAATCAAACACTAATATATTCAGGAGTGTGTACCAATTACTTTTTATGATTATCTCTGACCTGTAGGTGTGTGTGACAGACGGGAATTGGTTTCTCATGTCTTGCCATAAATGTGATTGTACAGTATATGTGTGTGTTTTTTGCGTGTGTGCGTGTGCGTGTGTGTGTGTGTGTGTGTGTGTGTGTTCTAATCTGATTGCTGCAGTATGATCATCTGCTATGTTTTATTCATCCAGGAGTCACCAGCTAATGGAAAAAGGAGGTGCTTGAGTCCACATGCAGATGTGTTTGGTCTGCGTGTGTGTGTGTGTGTGTGTGTGTGTGTGTGTGTGTGTGTGTGTGTGTGTGTGTGTGTGTGTGTGTGTGTGTGTGTGTGTTACTGCTAGTTACTCTGATTAGCCTTGTAGATGGCTGATGTAAGCTGTCAGTGGAAGATTGGTATGGTAACTAGTAGCAGTAGGAAGGAAAAGGAAAACAGAGGAGGGAGTAAGCTGGACTGTAATGCATATAGATTTAGTTGTTGATTATTTCCTCGATCAATTGATGAGTTGATTGGCCTATATAATGTCAGGAAACGGTGAAAAATGTTTCCCAAAACCCAAGATAATGTCCTTAATGTTTGGTTTTGTCCACAAGTCAAAAATATTCACTTTACCTAAACAGCGGAGTAAAGAAACCAAAAGAATAACTCACTATTGTGTGTTTTTCGGGTTGTCCTTCTGTCTGTCCCATTTTCGTTAACGCAATCTCAGAAAAACCTTGAGGGAGTTTCCTCAAATTTGGTAAAAATATCCACCAGAAATAAGATAAGATAAGATAAGATAAGATAAAATAAGATAATCCTTTATTAGTCCCGCAGCGGGGAAATTTGCAGGATTACAACAGCATAGAGTAAAGTGCACACAAGAGACATAGTAGAAGAAGACAAGCTAAAAAATGAAAAATAAAATAAAACAAGTATTATAAATAAGCAATAAAAAAATAAAAAACAGTAGAAAAAACAACAATAACTGAAATATTATATTTACAGACAGAGAAAAAAAACCAACAACAATTTTAACTATTTTTAACTTTTTTAACTATTATTGCACAGTGTAATGTGTAATGTTTTTTATTGTCATGTTATTATTGTTGTCATGTGGTCTGCTGGGAGCAGAGCTGGTTGTGCAGCCTGACAGCAGCAGGAAGGAAGGACCTGCGGTACCTCTCCTTCACACACCGGGGGTGAAGCAGCCGGTGGTGAAGGAGCTGCACAGAGCTGCCAGGGTGTCCTGCATGGGGTGGGAGGTGTTGTTCATCAGGGATGACAGCTTGGCCATCACCCTCCTGTCTCCCACCACCTCCACCGTATCCAGTGGACAATCAAGGATGACCTGATAAAAATCTGGTGGTCAAAGGTCACTGTGACCTCACAAAACACGTTTTTGTCCGTAACTCAAGAATTCATATGACATTTATGACAATTTCACACAGACATGGACATTTTGGACAGACATGGATGTAAACTTTAATATAACTTGCTGGTGGAGGCAAATGGTAAAAATGTTGCCTCTATTTGACAGTGTAGAAGCAGAGAGAGGGAGAGAGAGAACGGTATGACCTGCAACACAAAGGTCCCAAGGCTGGAAATGGAACCTGGGACTTTGTGTGATGTGTTGAAACCACTGGGATACAAAGACGCTCCTGCAGACACTTTATAAGTGGTTTAAAGTCTAATATACTCCCAGGTGCTTAAGTATTGATATTCTATTTCATTTTCCACTTTGCTGTGAGATTCACCTCTTTCAAAAAAAAGTTGCAACAAAAGATTACGATTCACGTGTGTAACTCAACTAAAATGGCATGTTATCAAAGCTACCCCCCCACATATCTATCTCCTGTGAATACTGCTTAACCAAACATATTTTAAAATCTCCCTGTGTGTTCTTTGACTGAATGCTGAGTGAGCCTTTTTTTTCTTTTTTTTTTCATTATGACACCATGTTAGGCTCCGTCAGCAGAGACGGCCACCAACGTTTACCCTTTGATCTCCAGAAGCTCTGCTTGCTGAGTGCTTACTTCCTCAAATACAAACCAGAGGGAGATTTCTTTTTTTTTCTTAAATCATTTTCCAGCTTCAGTGTTCCATCCTCACCCATCAGTCCCCCCCCGTCACCTCATCTCTACCAGCCAACCCCACCCTCCCCCCTCCCTTTTTTTCCCTCCGTCGCTCAGCAACCATCCGTAATTAATGAGCTTTTACAGTTCGATCTGATCTGCCTCAGGATTGGACACGTCTGATAAGCCGAATGGAATATACACACAGGCCTGGCCCTCTCTGCTCACTGCTGCCTGGAAATATAATTACTGGAGGATGAATACACACACACACACACACACACACACACACACACACACACACACACACACACACACACACACACACACACACACACACACTGACTAAGCCCAGGTTAATACCAATCTTTTTCCTCTTCTCTGCACTAATTAGAAATGTACTGACGGGAGTCATTTGTTTGGAAGTTGAATGCGCTGTGCACTTGTTGTCATTTTTTTTAATATATATCTTTATTTTTTTATTTCAGAGACTCAGAAAGTTGGATAATTAAATGTATTTAATGATACGCTTTAGCGAGCGTATGTGTGTATGTTAATGACATGCTCTGATGCTCTTAATGAGCATGTGACGGTGGCAGGGAGACGGAGCAGCATTCTGCATCGTCATTACTTCGACGTAATCTTTGATCCTCTGTGCTAAATGACGGTTAGCGCGCTCTCTTATCAACCTGCCCCTTATGGCCACCTCGACAGCTGACAGTACAACGTCTCCATCACCAGGAAGTAGACGGAGACTGTATGCATGATCTGTAGGAAGCCACTCTATATCTGGTCTGCAGCAACAGAATGATGCAGGTGTTTGTGTGTGTTTTTATTCCTCATAGATTTTAAGAGGCATGAACACATCCCATACAGACACCCATTCAGTGTGGAGCGAAGCAGCACCGTCAGGTTTATTGCTGTGGCCATAGCAACAGCCATGAGTGGAGATGGAGATGACTTTCCTTTTTTTTTTTTTTTTTTTTTTTTTTGTGGTGATGCACTGAATGTCCTTGTTCAGATGAGAGAGAGAGAGAGGGGAAGAGAGTGAGAGATGAAAACGCAGTCAGAGTGTGAGGGATGGAGAGAGCAGGGCGGGGTGGGAGATACTTTAGAGACGGAGCGAGAGGTTTTCCTTCATATCCTTTATAGCTGTTTGTTCTACGAGCTGGCAGAGCTCTGTGACGGACTCCTTGTGAGTTTGTCATTTTCTTCTGTTTGCCCTCATGAACAGAAGCTTCATCCACAGCTGGTGTTACGTATGGAGCCACTATGTGGGATCAATGCACCAACGGAGGAGTAGTGACGTTCTGCTATTAAACAACGCTCTTAGCATTGTGAATGTGTTACAAATCATCCTTTATGTTAATGAATGTCCAACAATTTAAGTGTAACCCTCTGATACAGTAACTCGTCTTATAATAAATATTACTTCTGGAGGGTTTGAGGTCTCTGTGAAGTCAGATGACGCAAAATACGCCAGACAAATTCTCTACCTGTCGCTATATCAAGGATTAAAGCGATGATCGGCAATTGTTTTTTCCTATTCCGATATTAAGGGCGTTTCTAACTTTCAGAACTAAGATGTTATGAACATAATATCTAGAATCTGGGCCCTACTGTGCACTTTTTTTCCCTTTTTGAACCTTTTCTTTTGAGGTTTTTTAATGAAGCTTTGAGATATTTTGGACGGAAATGTGATTTAGTGTTATTATGGCTATGTACATGTAATTTAGGGTGCTGTTAGATTGCTGCTAGACCTTGCTCTTAATTGTAATACGAAGAAAATAGCCTACTGGTAAGAGACATTGCTATGAATATATTTTTTTTAATCTACAGATATTTGATTGAGAAATGATTGCATTCTCTAAAAATATGTTTATTTACATAACTTTAACTTTATTGCTTGCAGAAAGCGTTAATGTTACATTATTCCAAAGCTGCAATTACGTCACCTTTTGGGGATCACAAGTAACGCCCAACCCTACTTCACAGACACACTAGACACCACGCTGTTGTGTTACACATGCAATCACAACTGGGGCAGCATTGTGCTGGTTTTGTTTGCTTCAGTGTAAAAAAAATCAAAGCCGGTGTAATGAGGGGTTTTCTTTATAGCAGTACTGCAGGATCTCTGTGTAAAAAGGACTTATGAGAGAGGGAGAGTGGAATATGTTGCTTTACATTAAATAAACAGCTGTCTTCATTATTTCAAATCTCCATTTTTGCTTAGTGTACAATGTTGTTAAGTATAGTTTAATAACTAAATCATTCTAGGTGATAAATAGATGGCTTCAAATGGACCCTGTGATCATTATTAGCCCATAATGCTTCCAGCCATCGGTACCAAAGTACCCTTCCTCATTTCCTCGGTTGCTCTTTTTCCCTGATGGCTGTTGCTCCACTTGACTTCCTCTCCCACTGTTTATGTGTTCATCTCTGCTCTGTGAGGGGGTCTGCACGTGTCCTCTCTCTGAGGCTAATCTTTGTGTTAGGGAGGGCTGAATAAGCTCGTCTTTGTCAGGGCGTCAGGTTTGGAGAGGATGAATACATTAAAACGCTAAATGGTGGCGGTGAAGGTGGATTTGGATTCATCTGAATGCCAACGCCCATCTTCCATTTCTGCCCCCCCGCTGTCATAAGAGTGCATTTGTGTGGTCTCTACGCCACTTTGTATTTTAAAGGGTCAGTTCACCCAAATCACTAAAACATTTAAAATCATTCACTGTGTGAGGTATCTAGTCATGCAGATAGTTTTCTGTTTGATGTCTGAGGTTTTTTCTTCATTTTTTGTGTGAAATTTGTGTGAAATATAATCGTTCAGTGCTTGAAGCAGGGCGAAGCTCATTCTATTCACCTCAATTGTATTAAAGTCGAAGCAGAGACGAATACCTAAAGAGCTGGGCAACTGAAACCAGTGCAACTTTGTGCAGGTTTAGGCACCATTAGCACAGGAGTAGATGAATATGAACCATGGACACCCAACAAGGACTTTCCTCGACCAAAAGAAGTCTTAGTCGACACTTTGGCAACTAATTGATTATTTGAATCAATTAACAGAACTATAAAAACTGGGTTTTTCCACGAAGAATAACACAAAAACACTACTTTAAATCTTGTGTTTACCAGAGATGTGTTCGCAAGTTTCTTGTCAATAAGTTATTCAGCATAAGAGAGCGTAAAAAAACGAATAATAGACTGAAGAAATCTTAGTTGTCTTAGACCCAAAACTACCAATTAGTCGACTAATCAACTAAGAAGGGGAAGCCCTTCATCCAACAGTGTGCAGATACTCTTTCCAACCAGAAACTCCACTCACTGATGAGCACTTTTTTAAGTAAAGGGATAAAGTGGCCCTCAGACTTTTTTTTAACTCCAACTTTAGTTTGTCTTTCAACCAAGCGAAACATATAATACATACGCAGTTGAACATAGGATGGTTGGTTGGTGGCTCTATGTTTTTTGAAGCAAGGAAATAAAGTATAAACTCTCTTACCTTTACCTCAGTACTTTATTTTTAAGCTTTCTTTTAAATTCTTCTTTGGAAAGAACAAATATATCTGTGAGAGGAGAGGATGTGTCTTAAACCTTAGCTTTGTAGGAGGCAGATCACCGAGCTGAAGAGAAAAACGTTAAAAGTTAAAGGGATGGGGGAAGAGAGGATTGTGCTATTAGGTGTAATGTGGTAACTATGAGAGAGGAGAGGAGGAGGGAGAAGCAGAGCGAGAGAAAGAGAGTCAGGGAGGGGTGAGGGGGGGGTGGGGGGTGGGGGGGGGGCTAGGTTGCTGACTCTGAGCTTTGCCGCGGTGAGCTTTGAGCTAGCGACTCTCTGAGCTCTCTGGCTGAGTGTGTGTGTGTGTGTGTGTGTGTGTGTGTGTGTGTGTGTGTGTGTGTGTGTGAGTGTGTTTAGGCTGCTGTGGTGCAGACCGTAGCCTAGCCACGTTAGCCTCCCTCCTCCTCCTCCTCCTCCACATCCACATCCACATCCACATCCACAGGATCAGTCAGCCGAACACCTCCGATGTGCTCCAGCTAGACTCCACTGTCTCTGAGCATCTCCCGTCTGCAGCCGAGGATTTCCTGCAAGGATTCTCTCTCCTCCTGGCCGAAGAAGAGAGAGAAGAGGAAGAGGAAGAGGAAGAGGAAGAGGGAGAGGAAGACAGAAGGGGGGGGAGGGTGGGGGGGGGGGGGGGAAGAGCGACAGCTGGGCCGGCAGTGACCTTCGTGGTTTGGTGGCAAAGCAGAGGAGGAACCGGTGAACGGGCACGGGATCCATCAGGTGTGTGTCAGCATCTTAAGGGGACGAGTGAGAGAGTTTGAGAGCCTGCTGCTGGATTCAATTTGTATTCAGATGCTGTGCATGGTACAGTAGGAAGGATGCTTTATAAATATGTATATATACATGGAGCACAGGGAGATATCTTTACTCTTAAATGTCATTTCACACTGTATACGCAGCGCCACTGTTCAAGTTAAGAAAAGAGTTGCAAGAGAAGAAGATAAGAGAGATATTCCTGCGTGACACGATGTAGATGGATACGTCCTCACAGAAGCCAGATATAGAGATGCTGATATGAAGAGAGGGGAGAGGGAAATATAAATGGAGAGTACCAGAGATGGATGGAGCAGGGGAGAGAGAGAGAGAGGGGGGGAGATGTATGTTTTGCCAACTAGAGCTCAGCGAGGATGACAGGTGTGTGTGTGTGTGTGTGTGTGTGTGTGTGTGTGTGTGTGTGTGTGTTTGTGTTTTCTTACTGGCTTGGACTTTCGGGCTGGTGAGAAAAAACGCCTGTATCGGAGTATCAATCACTGTGGACTGGGCGCTGCCTCAAGGCTGCAGGCTGGAGAAGTGTGCACTCCCAGCTATCATGAAGCATCTGTGTGTGTGTGTGTGTGTGTGTGTGTGTGTGTGTGTGTGTGTGTGTGTGTGTGTGTGTGTGTGTGTGTGTGTGTGTGTGTGTGTGTGTGTGTGTGTGTGTGTGTGTGTGTCTTTTAAATATGTAATTTGTCCTTTCTGAGAGATTTTATCATAGTTTTTGACTTCCTATTTGCACTGATTGGTTTGAATCCTCATTAAAAAAGGAATTATTTTTGATGAAGTTGCCCCTCAAGGTTGCATGTGGTGTGATGTGGTTGTACATCTACACCTGTATGTTTTAACAGGGTCCAACACCTGAGTTGAAAAGCCAATTTCTTGCCATTTTCTTGAATCAAATCAGCGGGTGGATGTAGGAAGTCGGGTGACTGTCCCTCAGCCAGAACGCCTGTGGTTCTGTCCCACATGACAGATATCGTTTGTCCTGCTGAAGTGGACTTGAGACAGTGAATCTCACCATGTAGAGGTGGCGCTGCTTGGTGCTAAACCTTCCTGCTGTCACTTGAATCGTCTTTATACCAATAGATTTGTGTGCTTTGCCCAAGGGCACATTAACAGGATGAACACTGTCCAGCAGATGTCAAGGCCACTTACAGATTTTGTAGAGGTTAAATGAGTCCCTTTTTAGCTTCCCACTGATTAGACTGTTATGCTAAATGCTGGAATGTGGACTCCGTTGACAGCTAGGTAGAGAGCACTGGGTGCATGTGGGAGGATGATTGGACGGGGGGAATGGGAAAAGCAATTAAAATGTCTAAGAAGAAAACCTGCAAGTCATTACATCGGCTCCGAGCCAATCGAGGGCCTCGGTGAAACGTTTGTATGTCGACAATGTTTATGCACATTTGTTTTGTACGACAGCCAGAGCTGGAGAGAGAGGCATAGAGGGAAATATAATGTGTGTGTGTGTGTGTGTGTGTGTGTGTGTGTGTGTGTGTGTGTGTGTGTGTGTGTGTGTGTGTGTGTGTGTGAGAGAGGAATCAGGGTTTGATCTGCATGCCTTGAGGAGTTTCTGTCTTCTTTCTGTCTCTGTCTTCGGTTTCCTTTTCCTCTCATCACATCACATCCCGTCTTTTATGAGGTAACAACTAGACATTGACCTACTGAGAATTAAGCTTGACTCAGGCTAATCCATTCTGGACCCTGCGTGACTCAGCAGACACACACACACACACACACACACACACACACACACACACACACGCATATATAGCTATTGGTCTTGAGGTTGTTAAAATTCTGCTCTTGCCTCTGTATTGCTACAGCGCCGAATATTGACTGTGAATATTGGCACTGATATAGAGTGGGTATGAGCGGTAATATTACTCTGTTTTGAGAATAACTACGAGCTACTGTATCATAACTGACAGTAGTAATATCACACTGTTTGCTGTAATGCATTTTCTTCAGTGTACGAGTGTGTCTGGATGTGTATAAAGG
>NC_072456.1:25167260-25314760 GCF_027596085.1 Anoplopoma fimbria
AACTTGTTGAATGATTGTTTAATTCTTTGACTCTCTCACTTTGTGCACCACTTGCGGGCTTGTTTATAGGTAAAGGCATGGTTAATGTTTAACCATGCGTCGGTCAGTGCTAATGCAAGAGGGGAAACAAAGGATTAATGCAGAGAGCGAGAGGAGCTTTTAAAGTGAAAATGTGTTCCATCAGGAGGTTTAAAATGGGTGAGTCTTCAGTGGTGCAGCAGTGGAAAGAAAGAGAGGGAGGGAGGGAGGGAGCAGGTGGAGAGAGAGAGAGAGAGAGCAGTGAAGGGAGGTAACAATATGGCTGAGCTGGTGGATCGATAATATGCTCTCTGATCCATAACATATTAATAGGAGGGAATACATTATTACTGTTAAGAGATGTCAGGGCAGAGACACGCACACACCTCTGAGTGCTGGGGGAAGGTTTCAGCCGAGCTAAAGGTGAGGGACACAACACTGCATCTGGGCACCGAGCCAGAGAACAACCCTCAATCCTCTGCTCGCTCTTAACCTTGGGACACTCTGTGGAGCTCCGCCTCCTCTCCTGTCCATTTCATTTCCTGTCTTAATATCCTGATTGAAGTGGTCACCTTTCTGTGTCGTGGTTAACGAGCAGCAGGTGTCTGAGTGCAGCTCACTGTAGAGCAGATTATTTAATTTTTTACTTTTATCGTTTCGAGGAAGAGTCTACAGTTCACCCTCCTGAAGCATTTTAATGGTTTTTCATGAAGAGCGGGAATAAAAGTGAGAGGGGCACGGGGGCAATTTATCTGTTGCATTAAAAAAGTGTGGTACTAGGGTGGTAGGTGTGACAATGTCATTGTATTGTCTTTGTTTTCAGTGATTGAACTCAGTAAAGCTTTGTCCATATACGTGCTTGTCTCAGTAGCATGAACGTGAATGTTGCATTATTCTCTGAAACGTCAGAGGGCGTACAAACAAAATGAACTGTGAAGAATGAAAACATGCCACAGACATGCCCATAGACTGTAGGTGTAACCGGCAAAAAGCCATAAACTGACCTCCACCATGACGAGGAAGGATTGCTATTACTTGTAAACTCACATCTCATATTCATGAACTACTTTATTGCCTTTGTACAAGTCCTGTAAAGAAAGAAGTCAAGTATTAAATGCATTATGAAGAAACAAGAAACCTGGAATATCCTGTAAACAATTTGAAATGCCGGAAAAGTATTTCCTAAAAGGTAGATTCTTAAGACCTCCTGATTCTGAAGCATCTAAAAACAAATTGGCCGTCTTTGTATAACCCCTAGACATGTTAACAGTGTAAACCCCCATGATGGCTTTCTTCTTGCAAGTTTGAAGCCTTTGTGACAGTTCCAAGATCACGCGCCAAGTTACAAAAATTCAAAGGTGCACGACCAAGTGTCGCAACCACTTGCACCACATGCCGGCCGTTATTTCTTCATTTTTCTGGCGCCGGCTTCACTTCAGCAAGTATAAACTAATCTGAAGAATCACAAAAACATTATGGTGTAACCCCTTGCCAATAGAGAAATATACTAAATTCTGAAAGTCTTCTCGGAGTGCAGATCTCAGCCCAATGTGTCTGCAGACTGCAAAGACTACTACTGTAATGTTTGATTGAAATAACAGAAACCACAACAAACCCCCGTCTAGACTGCAAGAGTATCAGACGCACTCACATGTCTCGTGCAACAGGTACACTCTCATTTTAATCTCTTCAGCTGTCTGCATTGGCTTCATGTTGACTATTTAAGGCTTCCATCCAGCCCTGTTAGCTTCTAGCTCTTTTAGCTAAATGCACAGCAGGATTCTGCGGTTTAGCTCTCCTCCTTCCAACAGGATATGATTACATTACATTACATTACATTACAGTCATTTAGCAGACGCTTTTATCCAAAGCGACTTACAGGAAGTGTATTCAACATAGGTATTCAAGAGAACTACTAGTCACCAGAAGTCATAAGTGCATCTCCTTTCTTAAACAAGCATCTTAAAGCATAAACCAGAGCAAAAGTATAGTGCAGAGGCAAATTACTACGAAAACAATAACAGAAAACAATAATTGCAACAGACTAATACGAATACAATAAGTGTTACAACTACTACGAATAGGATAAGTGCAGTAAACTGAATACGAATACAGTAAGTGCAACAACTAATATGAATGCAATAAGTGCTACGAGGAAGGCTCAGGGTAGTACTTCATGAAGAGGTGAGTTTTCAGCCTGCGTCTAAAGATGGGCAGCGACTCTGCTGTCCTGAGGTCAGTGGGGAGTTCATTCCACCACTGAGGGGCCAGGACAGAAAGAAGCTGTGACCGGGTGGATCGGCCGCAGGGACCTCTGAGCGACGGGGCAACCAGTCGCCCCGAGGCAGCAGAGAGGAGTGGTCGGGCGGGGGTGTAGGGCTTGACCAAGGCCTGGAGATAGAGATATGATGCGCTCTCTTGTAGTCAGTGCTCAGTTCAGTTTGATAAACGAATTGTTAAACATACATGCAATTACCACACATGTTTTACCGGTGCACGGTCGCCTTTTACGGTTAAAACGGGAATATATATTTTTTAAGACAATATGATAGTTGCATAAACTATTTTTATAACAATTTGAAAAACCCAAAAATCATGACATCCCTATTCAACACACAGTCATATATTAGCATTCAAATGCATTATGCAATACTAGCCGCAGACAGAAAGACAGATGCGTGTGCTTTCACTCACGCACGCGCACACAAATTCATCATTTCCTGGCAGTGATGATAATAAATCCAGTATACACTACAGTAACAATCTTGCAGTGTTTCCATGAGTTTGAATCCACACAATAAGAAGTCTGCACATCAACAGTGTATGGTTGTGTGTGTTTGTACAGTCTGACAGCATCCTCCTGGCTGTGTGAGTTGTAGCCCAGCAGTTGATGTGCTTTGAATACACAACTGCACCCACCAGACATGAAGACAGAGGAGGAGAACATAATGATGTGTCTCTTTGACTCACTCAGAATCAGCTCTCTGCTTTTAAAGCTCAAACTATGATGCTAACACTAGTGACATGTCAAACTATTGTTCTCTTATATTGATTTCAGTTGAAAAGCAATTGATGATTTGATTGGCATACATTTTATACAAACAAAATAATGTACCATGTGACAGTTGAGCGTATAAACCACAGATGTGCACATTCTTCCCACAGAAATGGAGCTAAAGAGTTTTGATTAGCTGGACTCCATTCACTACACACACCTGCTTATCTGGGTGTTGTTGTTCAAGTGATTCATATTTTCGGCGTCCAAATAGGTTTATTTATACACTACTTGATGATAAATGGAGCTCGTAGTTTAATTGTCCTGATGCTTCACTCCTAATCACAATCAGCATCATAGTCATCGTTGCCACAATCACGTTATTCATCCTCTTAACCAATCAACGCTCAGAAAGATAAGAAAAATGTTTCGTCCAAAACAAATTGGCCCACTCAAGTATCTGTCGTCTTCTTAACTCTCACATTTTGCATATCCTTCATTGTGTTTTCCCCCTGAACTTCTGTAGCTGCACTCACTGCTATGTTTCTTTGCAGTTTCCGTGCTCTTACTGCTGCCACCCTGTTGATCTGCTGAAGTGACTTTAGCTTTCTTAGGGACTGACTCACTACTAAGCCACTCATATGCTGGTTATATCAACATCAATGGGAAACAGAATAATGGCAGAACAAAAATGTTGCATGTTTATGAAGACTTGGAAAATGAGGATTAAGTGGGTTTAAGACGATGGTGAAAAAACTCCTTGTTTGCTGTATGGCTTTAATACAATGT
The DNA here is from genome assembly GCF_027596085.1 of Anoplopoma fimbria. Taxonomy (NCBI): domain Eukaryota; kingdom Metazoa; phylum Chordata; class Actinopteri; order Perciformes; family Anoplopomatidae; genus Anoplopoma; species Anoplopoma fimbria. The sequence continues at coordinate 25,171,063 of NC_072456.1, forward strand.
GGCCATAATGACAGATAAACGGCTGTGGCGTAGTGGAGAGCAAGGTAGTTCTCCAATCAGAGGGTCGGTGGTTCGATACCCGGCTTCGGCAGTCGATGTGTCCTTGGGCAAGACACTTAACCCCAAGTTGCTCCTGAAGGCTTGCCATCGGTGTGGACTGGATGATGAATGTTAGTTAGAGTCTGATGGTGGCACCTTGCATGGTAGCCTGTCATCAGTGTGTGAATGGGTGAATGATATGTAATATACTACTGACTGTAAGTCGCTTTGGATAAAAGCGTCTGCTAAATGACTGTAATGTAATGTAATAAACATCTGTGGATCTTAAGACAGCGAAAATATGTAATTTTCATTTTTAACTACTTATAAGAACTGTCAAGATACAGTACAGTGAACAACAAACACTACTCTGTGAGTTGAATAGTAACTATTAATCATGCTAAAGGTACAGTATCTATGGACCCCTTTTCTGCTTCAAACGGGAGCTACGACAGCTAGCTTGTTCGCTAGCGAGCTCATCCATCTCCAGAGCTGGCTTGTTAGCTGGCTCTCCATATCTGTACAGTTTTGCACGACCTTGATACATCGATTTGGATTCAGTTAATACTTTGCGGTGCCTTTGAGTTTACCTCGAAACAAGGCACATTTTAGAATGAGGTATTTTGTGTAAAGGGTGAAGAGTCTAGCAAACGAGTTATCGGTGGTCTTCACCCTCCAAACCCAAAGATGTTCCCTTCAGAAAGTCATTTAACCTCAGCCACGCTCCGGTGACCAGCAGAGGAGCGACTGTACATACAGAACACATCACCGGTAGACAGCGCTGACACACCATAATGAATCAGGACGGTACAGACTAGTGGTAAGGTATGTATATAGGAAGGGTATTTCAGTAGGGGACAAATGGTAAATACAAAATAAAAGTCTCTACCTTACAGGATCTCACTCCTCTGATTTGATTGGTTGACTGGTGCAATGTTATTTTTGGGTGTCTAGACCAGTGGTTCTCAAATGGGGGTACGTGAAGGCACTCCAGGGGGTACGTGAGATTTTTTAAAATATATTTAAAATTAGCATCCATTCAAAAATCCTTTAAAAATAGTTATTTAATAAATATTCAATAAAATATAATTGTAAAGTTCATGAACTGAATTCAATGCAACAATGCAATCTTCAGTGTTGACAGTTTAATAAATCAGACACTGATGGCACAGCGCTGGTTAGGGGGTACATGGCTGAAAAAGTATTTCACAGGGGGTACATCACTGAAAAAAGGTTGAGAACCACTGCTCTAGAGGAAGCAGGCCCGGTGCTAATGGATGGTGGCTGATTCTGAGACACTAAATAAAAGTAACACAAACCAGTAAAGGGGTCAGTGGAGCCTCAGACCTGCAATCTAACAGCCCCGGTGGAATCCAGAAGCCCGGTCGCTTCTGTCGTTATGTTCACAGCTAAAAATAGCTCCGGTTTATCACCATCACATGGTCCCCCGGGTGTTTGTTTGTAGGAAGAGGGAGCACGGGGGTTAGAGAAATGGCCACCGCTCTGTGTGTCCAGCTCTGACTTTATGTATCGTATCTGTGAGACGCAGCTGAGCTTAAACTAGAGAGAGAGAGAAAAAGGTGGACAGGGTTTGTGACTCTGGCAAGCATGGACACAGTGGGTCCATATGCATTAGAACAGGGTACACACCGGGAGGAAAGTGTGTGTGTGTGTGTGTGTGTGTGTGTGTGTGTGTGTGTGTGTGTGTGTGTGTGTGTGTGTGTGTGTGTGTGTGAGAGAGAGAGACTGAACAGTGAAAAGCACTTAACTAGAGACATATTTTCACTGCTAATGTGAGAAAAAACCATATTGATGCAGTTTCCCTCTTTATTTTTTATTTGTTAGTCCCTCTTTCCCTCTTCCTCTCTCTCGCTCTCCCTCCCTCTCTCTCTCCCACTCTCTCTCTCTCTTTCTATCTCTCTCTTTCCCTCTCCCTCTTCTTCTTCTTCCTCTCTCTCTCTCTTCCCTCTCCTCTCTCTTCCTCCCTCTCTCTCTCTCTCTCTCTCTCTCTCCCTCTTCCCTCTTCCTCCCTCACTCTCTCTCTCCCTGCTCTCCCTCTCTCTCTCCCTCTTCCTCCCTCTCTCTCTCTCCCCCGCTCTCTCTCTCTTTCTATCTCTCTCTCTCTTTCCCTCTTTCTCTTCTTCTTCTTCCTCTCTCTTCTCTCTCTCCCCCTCTCTCTCTCCCCCGCTCTCTCTCTCTCTTTCTATCTCTCTCTCTCCCTCATCCCTCTTCCTCCCTCTCTCTCTCTCTCCGCTCTCTCTCTCTCTATCTCTTTCCATCTCTCTCCCTCTCCCTCTTCCTCTCTCTCTTTTTCTCTTCCTCCCTCTCTCTCCATCTCCCTCTCTGCCTCTCCCTCTTTCTCCCTGCCTCTCTCCCCCCCCCCCCTCTCTCTGCGGTGCGAGTGAGGCGAGGCCAGATGAGTCGCTGTGTCGGAGAGAATGCAGCAGTGAGGGAGGCGAAGCTTTATTTCTCAGTGAAAGGTGTATTTTTCTCTTGTCAACAGGCATGGCTGCATCAGCCTCTCCTTGACCCCCCCTCCTCCCCCTCCTCCCCCCCCCCCACCCCCTCACCCACTCCCAATCTCCATCTTCTTCCTTAGTTTTCTGCGGCTCTTTTCTATCCCCCCCCCTCTCTCCCTCCCTGCCTCCTATCTGGAGCTGTACAGAGGACAGATTGAGGGTATTATTTTTTCCTTGGACTGAGTTTCTCTGCCATGCAGTGATACTGAAGGTCCCATTCTGCTCCTGTGTCCAAGATAAATCAAAAACATTTTTCTACAGCTGCAATCAATGCCCAAGCCCTTTTTCAACAGCTCTGCCTCTTTCCTCTCTCTCTTACTCATGGGCACACATGCACACACACTCTCTCTCACTCTCTCTCACACACACACACACTGACTCTTTCTCTTCTCTTTTTCTTCCTGAGGCAATGGTTCTCTCTTGAACGCTGACATCAGATAGCCTCCCTCCAGCAGTCCACTCCTCTGGGAGGGATTTGCATCTCATTTGCATATCATTACAGATTTAATAGAGCAAACTGTGCTCCATCCTGAGTGAAAATGACGAGGTGGGTGGGGGGGGGGGGGAGGAAAGGTGAAGATAGCTGGGGAGAGTCTCTCTACTGGTGACTGTGTGCCTCCGAGCAGCTGCTGTGTTCCCTGTCTGGCACACAGCGACGTCCCTCTGCAATTACACATATTCTCCAAAAATGAAAATGATAATCATAACGTTATGTGTAAAACCGGAACAGGGCTCTGTTTCAGAAGTAGGAATGCAGAATCACATTAATATTTGTAATAACACAGATGACTCGCATCAATACATACAACAGTATTTCATATTATTCCCTACATTTGTTTAGACAGGGATCCTAAAAAAATACAAGGTAATATCATTATCTGATCAATAATATTGTTGGGTTATATGCCTGATAGAGCTTGCACCAGAAAGTCGATGACTCAAATTATCTCTAAGTCGACATTAAGTTCTTCAACTCAAGCCTTCTTTTTTTGATTTTTGAGACGATTGATTTCTGAAAAAGTTTGTGCTCAAACAATTTAATGATAAACATATTTCCGTGGGATCAAAAAAAGTACATAACGGGGGCCCGTGTTTAAGGAGGGGTCGAAAGGGTCCATTTTGACCACTATGTTAATATAGTCAGAAATATCACTGAAACTAATGTCAATGGATTGCCAGTCCTTTATGAATATTGTATTGTACAGACAAATTCGATTGGAATTAAACAATTCTGATTTTGGGGAAAACATCCTAATGCCTGAGGCAGTTTGTGCAACACTGCAAAAGGATGTGAAAAGCAGGTCGAAGAGTGGGGAGTAATAATTAATAGTAATTAATAAGTAATAATTGCCTATATATGAAGATAATGGAGCACATTCTTGGACAGTCACTCTTGTAAGGCTTTCATATTTTTGCACTCGGTTGTACAAACTATACTGAAAAACATAGTGGTGTAAAGAATGAGAAAAGGTTTGGATGTGAATGTCACAGATTCAAAAGGTTGACAGACAGATGCCAGTCAAGTGGAGAGCTACGATGATGAACAAGGAGGTCTAACTGCAGAGATTACAGCGAGAAGTTGCGTCTTTTTAGTTTTGCTTGATTTTTGGCAACAACTTTGATAATTGAATAATCAGTTTGAGTAATTTAGCAAGAAAAAAAGTCAAATTTCTCTGATTCCAGCTTCTTTTCTCTGACATTTCTTTGTTTCTTTGCTCCTTCTCTTTGAGTCGTGGACAAAACAAGACATCATCTCATTTTCTGACAATATATAGACCAAACAACTTATTGATTTATTGAGAAAATAATAGATTTGATAATAGATTTGATAGAGTAAAACACATTAATTGAAAATGAAAATAGTCATTAGTTACAGCCCTAATTTCTTTTAGATGTTAAGCTGATCAGTCACAATTCTTAATATCATTTAACAGCTAAATGATTAATTATTAATATCCTTAACAAAAGCCAGTTGCCAGATGTGTTGTTACTTCAGGACTTCAACTCTTTATTGATCTCTGTAGAGTCATTCTTTGCATCTTGCTTAAAGGCATCTCAGCAGAACAGGTGTTTGCTGACTCGGCAAATCCAAGGACGTTTGTTTTTTTTTATCACTAACTCACCCTGCTGTCGTTAAAAACCAGTAGATGTTGTACATTTTGTCGCTCTCTTCTCATTTTGCACCAACAGCTAAACGAGCACACTTTTCACATAGAGTTAATAGGGCATAAAATATGATTTGTTTATGTAAATTCATATCAGACAGTGTGTGACAACACTGAGATAAACTCAGCCCTTTTTTTAATTACCTTATTGTGCCGTCTCTCCTCAGCAGCAAAAACTCCTGGAAGGAAGAGGCTTTTTCAATTAGGACCCCCCCTCCCCCTCCCTCCCTCCCTCCCCCATCCGAGCTCCACTCTCTGCCGCACGCTTTTTGTTATGTGTGCGTGCATGTGTGTGTGTGTGAATTATTTGGTAACCTTTCTAATTTCACACTTGTTAAGTTTCCGTGTAAAAGGCAGCATTTTAGAAAAGAAGCCCTCAGGATGGGTGAATGTCATTAGTGTGTGTGTGAGTGTGTGTGTGTGTGTGTGTGTGTGTGTGTGTGTGTGTGTGTGTGTGTGTGTGTGTGTGTGTGTGTGTGTCAGGAGGTTGATAGTACACAGATTAGTAATATGAAATCAGGAGCAGGTTCAAGTCTCAACGGCCTTTTTTCTGCATAAACCTGGACACACACACACACACACACACACACACACACACACACACACACACACACACACACACACACACACACACACACACACACACACACACACACACACACACAGTCACCATTGCTTACAGACTGCAACCAAATGAGGTGATCAGCCATTTTGCTGCTGTTCCTGTCCCTGATCTCAGGCCTCCCACGGTGGTTTCTGCGGTGACGATTCTTTGTGTTTGTTTTTCTCTCTCTCTCTCTCTCTCTTGCTGCTCTCTCTCCCCTCTTTCCCTCTCTCTCTAATTTATGTGTTGTTGGCGGTGCCGGTGCTGATGGGCCCAGAGATGGCATTTAGCTAAAGAGCAGAGAGGCTGTTAGCTTCTCCATTCATCTAATCAATCTCACTAATGAAACCAGTGTCCTCTCCACAGCCTCCTCTCTCCTCTCATCCTCCTCTCTCACTGCCCTCTACCCTCTCATCATTTGCTCTCCTTCTGCTTGTGTGGTTCTGCTGTTTTGTGGCACACTTCTACCCGTGCTCCATTCCTTTCCTTTCCTTCTCCCCTTCCGTCCTCCCTTCCTTCCTTCCTTCCTTCCTTCCTTCCTTCCTTCCTTCCTTCCTTCCTTCCTTCCGTGCAGCTGTCCTAGATTCACCAGTGGCTGATCTGTTCCCAGTAAGGCAGGTTTTTTTTTTTTCTGGTGTTTGCTTCCTCCATTTCAGCAAAAAAAAAAAAAAAAGAAACTGTGTCTTCTCCCCTCCCCCAGCAGAATAGATGGTGGATTGACCCAGTTAGGGTGAGAATGGGTATTGTACTGGGGGTGTAAATGTGCCAAGGTGTGTACATCTGCGTACATATGCCTGTGTGTGTGTGTGTGTGTGTGTGTGTGTGTGTGTGTGTGTGTGTGTGTGTGTGTGTGTGTGTGTGTGTGTGTGCTACATATACATGATGTGGAGTTTAAAGTGTGTTAGACTAATTTGGTTAATATGTTTTTAATTGGACATCGAGGCTGTGTTGTAGACACAATGTCAATTTCCGACACATTAGTCTGCACTGTGAAAAGATGCATGCGTTATAATGCACCACGAGGTCTTGTTATTTTGAAATATAAAGAGGTGAAGGCTAAAACACTAAAAGGTGAAATGGTTAAAGAGGTCATTGTACCTGAGCTGAAACTATTAGTCGGATCGTTGGTCAATCAACACAAAATTGATGGAAAGTACTTTAGATAATGGATATGACGTTTGGATAACTGAGGCCATATATTTGCTGGTCAGATATGACCATTTCCTGCTTTTCATGATGGTTTAAACCAAATCCATCTGGCTTTAGAACTTTTGTTTGGGGAAAAAAGGACATTTTGAAGATGTCACCTTGGCCTCTTTTCATCATATGTGTATTTTGACAAATGATTAATTTATTCATAGATTTACTATAAAACAAAATAAATTGTAAATGGCAGATCTACAGTCTGCACATTAAGAGACTTGGAGCTCTGACTGGTATCTCAACACACGGAACTATTAGACAAAATCTGGAGCGCAAGGTTTTAATAATAGTTTCAACAAACAACTTGTCTTTATTAAAAAAACATTTAAAGATTAAGAGACTTAAACAGACATTGAAATGTTATTTTGTTTGCTCCTTTCCTCATCGCTCCACATGTTAACACCACAAGGCAAATTAAAGCGGCTTTACCTCCTGCTAACCCATTATTCTCTCTATCTGGAATAGAAAAAGAGAAGCCGGATCCAACTCATAAGACATTTTTTAATGTTTGGTGATGTCTTTGACCCGTGGTTAGTCCTGTTTGTACTCTTATTGTAGTATAATGCAGAAGTACTGTTGGTAAGGTTTCCTGCCGTGTAATGTCACCGTGAACTATGTTTGTGGTCAATCAGTAATGGGTATTTTCCTTAGCCATGGAGTAATGGAGCAATAATGCACCTTGATGTTATCTGGTCACATCTTTGGCTGTAGTTGATCTTCTTGCAAATCTAATTCTCCCCGTTCTCTCCTTTCATTGACAGTTTGGAAATCTAAAAAGTGTTTAAAACACATCCAGGGTAGTGTACGGAGTAGTAAAGTAAAATACAGATTTCATGGTTGGTTTATTGGATAAAAAAAAACAACGAACTGAGAAAGAGAGTCATATTTTTCCTTTGGTCTTTTCCAGTTAATGTTTAGCTGAAACAAACCCCGGCATCGGTAGTCCAGTCCTGGGGAGACTTGCCCAACTCCCTAATGGATGAGCACATTTTCTGATGCTTCCTTTAGACCGGTTAGACCGAGCATTCCATACAGCTGTGACTCTCGATGCTGGGGTCTGTGCTGGCTGAATACGAGTGGCTACAGCTAAATGCTAACGGAAGTTCTGCACCCTGTCAAAGTTGTCTCATGGTGGCGGTGGATGGCGAAACAAAAATAAAAGGTTTTATTATTTAATGCTACTTTTGATCCAATAAACGAACTGTACCTTCAATATGATTGATGAGCCCTCGATTCAGCTCTGCTTCCTGCTCCTCTCATGTTGGACTGAGGACAGACTTCAGGCTACAGTGACTCATTATCGCCTCGCGAGGTACAATGACGGACGGGCCGCAGCTAGCTGGTTAGCATGCTCACTTCAGTAGATATCTCTACAACATAATGATCGACTTTATATAAGAAGTTGCAGTAGACATCGTTACGTCACCCATTGGTTTTTGGACTGCCGTTTTGAAGCCTCAAGGTCGTCGATTTGGTCGTTGCCATCTTGGGTTTTTGCAACCAATGAACGGAAGTGTCCATAGTTGGACCGAGGAGTAGTGACATAGAGATGCAGTATACGTCTTTGGTAACGACCTGTCATTCACAGTAGCCCCGCCCTAAAGCATCCCCTGCTTTATGGTCTGTTTGACTCTAAATGGAGCATCATTTACTAAATGAACATCATGCTGTATTGAAGAAGACTTGAAACTAGAGATTGAGACCATAAACTCATGTTTACAATGTTTACTGAGGGAATAAATCAAGAGAGAAGTAGAGTCATTTTCTCATAGACTTCTATACAACCAGAGGAGTCGCCCCCTGATGGACAGGAGAGAGAATGCAGCTTTAAGACACTTCAGCATTGGTTTCACTTGGCTGAACTGGAGGTTGCCGCCTGAACATAAAGTCATAACGTTGTAACTTCTTCACATTCTGTTGATCATTTCACTTCATTTTTTGAATGATTTGAACTAAAACTCTGGTCAGATCTTAAACAGTGCATCTTTAATACTTTGACTCTGTCCTGAGAGAGCAAGACAAAAAGAGGGAGAGGGAGAGAGAGATTGCCCTCAGGCCTCCTCTGTTTCTCTCTCTGCACCACTTCCTTCTGAAATCTGTATTTGTGCGACTACGAGTGTGTGTGTGTGTGTGTGTGTGTGTGTGTGTGTGTGTGTGTGTGTGTGTATATATTACCATGTGTTTGTGTGTAGCCTTGGGGTGTTGACGTGTGCAGGACAGAGACCCTACAGAGAGCCTTTTGTGAGAAGTCTCCCTGCAGCAAGGTCGCTCTCCTCCCTCTCCGCCGGTACATCTCTGTCCATATCTGTGTAACACTCACACACACACACACACACACACACACACACACAGACACAAAAGCACATACATGAATTGATATTTTGCAGGCATGTCTCTGGTGAGGCTGGAAGCTATAACTTCAGAATATAAAGTGGACTGTACATCCGTCATGGTGAAGTTAGTTGACTTTGAGTGGGTCTGCTGGGTAACGGCGCTGATTATAACCTAAAGATACGCTGACTCTTGTTAGAGGACAAAACTTGGCTCATACATTTAAAAGCTGTAAAAAAAAAAAGAGAATTCATTCACCATATGTGTATATGTTGTCCCCGTGTCACACATACTGTATACAGGAGCATATGAACACACAGAACATCATTCATTTTCACCAGCACATACACAGAGGGACATTTTGTCCTTGTGATGCTTTGATGTACACCCAGGCGCGGCACTTTTAGGTGTGTGTGTGTGTGTGTGTGCGTGTGTGTGTTTGCATTTGTGTGTGTGTGTGTGTGAACTGCAGGACAGCGATACCGTAATTCCCCTGCTCTCCCACTGTGAACAGAGGAGCCGCATTGCCACAATTTTTACCTTTTGAGTCTTTAATACACACACATATAGTATGCTCTGCCTCCTTCACTGTCTTACACACACACACACACACACACACACATGCACACACTCTCCTCAGTTGGATTCACATCAATCATAGCTCCAGCCTCACCTGTCATTGTCTTTGTTGTTGCTTATACAAACATCCTTTTTTCCCCAGTCCACCAGGTAAGGACCCCAATCAGGATTTACATTCTCAGCATAGCACCTTTCTGCTCCCGGTACACACTCGATCCCACTCGGGGGGGGATAACTCAACAGCACTGTTTCAACAAGAAGCAGAGAGGACATGAGTGCTGTCTCACTCTTGCAATTACAGCAAAAAAAAAAAGAATAGATAGAAATAGATATGGGTTCTTTGTGGAAGAGTTAAGTTGATTTGTGAACGCGATAGAAGTCGAAAAGAATAGATGGTGAAGATGTAGACAGCACGAATGTGAAATTGGGACAATCAAGTCAGAAGGAGGGACAGGTGAGGTGTGTGTGTTTATGTTTATGTGTGTGTGTGTGTGTGTGTGTGTGTTTATGTGTGTGTGTGTGTGTGTGTGTGTGTGTGTGTGTGTGTGTGTGAGATGAGCCTGCATAAACATGCACAGTGCTGAATGCTGATCAGGGACAATAAAACCTCCATTAAAGATTTATTCTGGAGAGACAGGATAAGGGAGGGCCCGACTATAGAGAGAGGTAGACAGGAGGTGGAGGGAGCTAGAAAGGTAATGGGAGGGGGAGGAGGGGGGAGAGGGAGAGAGCGAGAGAGAGAGAGAGCACTCAGGTTTGTGTCACAGAGTGGATTATGCCAAAGACGCCTCTCTCCACCCATCACTGAGAGAGACACACTTACACACACACACACACACGGGTGCTCCAGACTCCGTGCATTTTAATAGCCCTGTCACCTCCAGCTATAATACCAGACAATGGCTCTTTGAGCAGACACTCGTCTTCAGAAGTGTCTTTCGTGCTTCCTGACAGGCACGGGCGGGAGCTAACCGGCTAGCTCGCCACAATTATAGATCCCCATCTGTGCAGTGAAAGAGCGACGGCGAAGCCTTAGCACAACAAGCCTCCGGGCCTACTCTGTCAAAATGTCACCTGGACCGGGCGTTGTGCTCCGGGCGAGACACCCATGGGGAAAATGTAATCTAATTCCCCCCCCTCCCCCTCCTCCTCCAATGAAGTGTGCTGTCAGCTTTATCTCAGAGCTCTACCCCCCCTCTACAAACCCCTGCTTTTTTTTTTTAATCCTGTTTGAGATGATTGAGATTCAGATTTGATGCTGATGACATTTGAGCAGGTACTTTACTGTTCACCTTACGAGTGACTGACTGACGGGGGTGAACTGCTAAATATATTATGCAAGAGAGAATAAGGGTTGGTTGATGACAATATGTTGGAGTCAGAAATGGAAAAAAAAAGGGGGTAGAGATGAGGGAGGGAAAAGGAGACAATGGAGGATGTTGGGGGAGGTTCGAGAGCTGGAAGAAAATCGCAATCAATGAAGGAGGGGGGAAAAAGGGGGGAGTCAGGAATGGACGAAGATGGAAAGTGATGAGGAGAGAAGAGGGGACAAAAAGCATCAGACAGGAGGAGGAAATAGGAGATATGAAATGGAAAAAAAGGTCTCCCAAAGGGCAGATGATCCAGAAGAGGGCAGAGAGTCTCAGGAGTGGGACATTTACTCTAAAATTAACCAGCTCTGCAACAGAATCAATAGAAAGATCCCCGTGTAGGCTACCAGGATTAGTGTGTCCCTATATATGTGTGTGTGTGTGTGTGGGAATGTGATTATCAGTGTGTTTGAGAACACTGTGACAAGGATAATTATGTTTGATTACTAAAGACCCCGGCGAGGGTTTTTGCATTATGAGCCACCGTGCTCCTTCTGGTGTTTTCCTAAAGGCCTGATGTGTGTTTTTCTGATCGCCTCGTCTTCTTCCGTTTCTATTGGACTTGTATAATAACTAGGAAGTAAGAATGGTGTGGATGTGATTGATGGCCAAGCCCCCCCCCACTCCTCGAGACTGCAGCTCCGCTAAGACGAATTCAGTCAATAATTAATAATAATTAACTTAATTTACAGTGGGCTTTTTAACACCGTTTATAGATTGCTTTGTCAGACGCGGTGAAAACACACTACTCGGCTAATATAGAGCTGCTTATAAAACGCTTTAAAACACAAAATAACCAAATGAAATGAATGAATATAAAATAAACAAGCGATAACATGAGCAGTTAAAGGAAAACAACACATAAAGCGACTGCTGGTTTATACGTACAAGGTTTGAGAGGTGGGTTTAAAAGACGGTAGGGTTAACAGAGTTTCCAAATCCGGCAAATCCGGCACTGACCTTTTTAGACATCAGAGAAAGGAAAAGCTTAAGAGGCCCTGACAGAAGTTCTGCAGCAATCTTAAAATCAACTGTGAACTTAGCGTTGAGCAAATAGAGAGGCGCTGAGACCGGACTGGTGTGAGGTGGTCTGTCTGCACCAATAAGGAGCTGGACGGCTGCAGGTTAGACCATTTAAAGGTGCGATAAAGACCTTTACTAGTCATGCAAAGCATCTCTGCAGGCTGCTGAAAGAAAGGATTGATTTGATTTGGTTTTTTTTTTTAGAAACTATGTTGTAGGAAACGTGGCTGAATATAAGAGTACGAAAAACTAGCAAATTGTTCCGTACGGATTAATTACACAGTTTAACCATCATAGCGTGAAATCAAGTTTTACTGACGATCATTATCGGCCGATATTCAGTAAAAATATGCGATCGGGACATCAGCATTTATGATTTCTATTTGTCAATCCCTGATAATGTTACGTTATGAACAACAAATCAGTGTTGAAATTGACAGGAGGAAAGCTAGTAACGTTAGCAGCGCCGCTAACAGCTATTGAACGGAGGTTCCATTGAGTTGCATTACGATGCGTTCAGGCTCTCTTCAGTTAAAATTTGTAAATGATGACGTTATCGTGATGTGTTCACATCCGATCTTCTCAAATGTAGTTTTTGGTGAGTAACTTGAATAAATCTATTTGTTTGAAGGAGATGTTTTCAAATCAATATAAAATAAATATTAGAGATTAATTATGACATGTTTAACTTTCAAACACTAGTGCTAAGAAGCTTATAATACATCATTTAAACTACTAATGACAAAAAAATGTAAATCAATAAAAAATACAATATTTTATTTCCTAATCTTTTGAATTGTGTGTTTTTATGATTTTTTTGCGACGGTGATGAAATCCATATAACAAAACAAAACACCAAAAACGATCTGTATCTGCCAGTATGGATGATTATAAATCAGCAATATGTATATAGAGGGAATCTCTTAAAGTTATATATTTTCTTTTGTGTTGATCCATGATTTGGGACTCAAATCCGTGATACGATCCGAACCGTGAGTTTAATGATTCTGCTTCTGTTTCTTACTTTCTGATCTCCCTCTCTCTCTCTCTTACCGTCTTCCTCTTCCTGTCTTGTTCAGTCTTTGTGTGGGTCCATTTGTTTCTCCTTGAGCATTTGGATCCTTGTTTGGAAGGAGGTTTTTGCAGCTTATCAGCAGTTTGTTCTCCATCTATTGTGTGATTGCATCTGAAGTGGAGCCTGTTGTCCAGCTCTGTCAGCTAATTGCTCACCTTTAGCTCCTCCCCTGCCGCCTGCTGCTGTCTGTCAATACGTATGTCTGCCTCACCGTTCTGACCCACTCCATATCCACCTATATACAGAAACACACACATAATAAGCTGTCTCAGCAGTCTTGCAGTCATCTCTCGTAGCCCAAACCTCTCTACAAACCGATATCTCCAATCTGAACAAGCCCTGAAATGGGATATTGTGCTGATGTTCACGTAAACAACCAGAAACCCACACATATTCACATAAGCTTGTATACGAACTTCTATCTTTATCATACTTTGGATGAGGGAGCTGCAGTATGATTCCACAGAACTCAAGCTTTTAAAAATCAAGTTGATAAATTGCAAGAATTATGAGGCTCTTTTCTCATATATTGTTTTGTTGTTTAACAGATGGAAGTTTTTGTATATATGAGTCCTAAGTAGGGGTTAATCCAAAATGTGCACATGTATTCTGAAAACTTAAAAATGTAGTCATTGTTTTTAAGCTTTTTCCAGTCGGCAACCATATTTATACCAGTCCTGCTCATTCTTTGTTAGGAATGTACCCAAATTCTCTGATTCAAAAGTGATTTTTCTGTTCTCGTTCTTTTTTTGATGGGGACTGCACATTCTGCCCGGGGAATAAAAAAAAATAATGGGTCAACATGAACCCTGTCTTGTTTACAATGCTTTGTTACGGGGTTTTTTTTTGCCATTTCATCACCATTCATACCTAAACAATGTGTTTACAAGAGCACAAGGTTTTAATAAATCTAGCTTCTTAAAAAAGAGAGGAACTCGACTGAGGGGTCACTGAAGGGTGATTCAATTCATAATCTCTCGGGGAGCAGCCCTATTTTTCTCTTCACTAAGCACTACTCATGAATATTCTTATTTTTTAAAACAAATGAAATATTGTATTATTTATCTTCCACTTAACCTCAAGCCGTGATTGTTTATCTTTATCCCCAGAGCATTTTCTAGCTTGTTGCTGTTTTTTTACCCTTACACACCTGTTCCTGATGAGCACCGTACAGTACACTTCACCTGTTGTCCTGTTCAGTTAGATACATTTTGCTTAACCAGCCATTAAGTATAAACGTTGAGGTCAGGAGTAACTTTGGAAAGACAGCGCAGAACTGGAGCTGTCCGTGGTGCTGAATCACACACACGTGTAATACAGTTCTGATGCAGCTGTGTTTATACTGAATGAATGCTATGAATACCCTCAGATGTCTTTAAGAAGCCTGTTTTTGTGTCGTCATATCTTTCTACTCTGTTGCTCTACTGTTGCGTATCTCCACAAAGTGACTTTGAACTGTCTCCTCCCGGTGCGTCCTCCCACTGGCAGACCTCAGGTCAGGCCTGCTGTTCGGTCCAGATTGGAGACAGCTTTCGTTTTTTTTTACACGATGCGGCTCGGCCCAGCTGGGCAACTTTATCACAAGACCTCGCATTGTCCTTCGCCTCTGCTCTGCTCTTCTGTGTGCGTCCTCCTACATAGTCCTCCGTTCTGTCTGTCCGTCTCCTCGTCCACTCTGTCTCCTTCAACAACATGCAACCTCTTCTTCCATCCTCGGGGCCCCTAAAAGCGTCAGTTAAGGCGGTATGCATTAATGAAATCTCTTGTTACAGAGGCCTAATGAAAAGATGACCCCCCCCCGTCGCTTCCACTCCTCTGCCTCCTGACTGCAGCGTGCCGATAGCTGTCTGCTTATTGTATGTGTGGCTCTTATCTTAGTTATTAGTTTATCTCCATGACTATCTGGGTTTCATAGCCCCACTGTCTCTCTCTCTCTCTCTCTCTCTCTCTCTCTCTCTCTCTCTCTCACCCCTCCACATATTAATCTATCCGCTCCCTGTTCACCAGCTCTATCTGACTAAAGCTCCCGGATAGTCTAAAGGCCACAGATAAGGCTGACATGCTCTTGTCTCCCTTCACACTAATTGAATTGACATAAATTGTTATGCATCAAAATCAGACTCGACCTCTTTTGACATTTGGTATGTTTTTTGTTTTTTTAACCCCAATACCATTTTGCCCTCGGCTCTGTAGGCAAATACTACTGCTCAGTGATTCATGATTGACAGTGAGAATAATTTATGTATGTATATATATATATGTGTGTGTGTGTGTGAGAGAGAGAAACACACACCATGTACTGTTAATGCGTAGTGGGTGAGCCCTCCTGAGCAGTGAAATCGGCTTATTTCCAACAGCCTCTAAAAACACCTCAGAGGTGCGTTAATGAAAGAGCAGAAAAGGAGGGATGAACACTCCTCTAATCCTAATTTGCGTCTACCGCTGCCGGCCTCCGTCTCTCTTTTTTCCAGATCTCATTTCCTCTCCGAGTCGGTCAGTTATGAAATTCATGCGAGCAACATTCACACTATATTTTAAATCGTAAGCAGGGGACCGCTGGTTTGGAAATATTAATGGTTTATTCTTCACACATCCTTTCGCGTTAAATGACTAATGTAAGCTGTGATTCTGGCGGCGTGCCCCGCCACTGTGGACCGGAGTATCAAACAGCATTTGGTGACATTAGACTCTGGCATTTCTGTACAGCCTGAGGCCACATTCAGATTGGTTTCTGCCCAACACCAGTTCCTAAAACCCGATACCGTCTCTGCCCTCGTCCGCTGACCATGCGCTGGAATTTTTGTACTAATTTATTACGGCATGTGCTGTCAATACAAAAATAAATAGTGTATCTGTGAAGTGAGGCAGAGAGAGAGAGAGGGAGAGAGAGAGAGGAAGCATGAAGACAAAGACGTGGGGGTTGAGCCATGGTGTTGCTTTCTGAGCTCTGGGGCAGGCTTATATTTAATGGCTGGACTGGGGCTAAATGAGCTGAATTAATAGGGTCTGCTCTGAACACTTACATGCCTGCTAAACATACATTCGTGTGTGTGTGTGTGTGTGTGTGTGTGTGTGTGTGTGTGTGTGTGTGTGTGTGTGTGTGTGTGTGTGTGTCGTTATTAATTGGGTCATCTTTCAACCATTTCATGCCCTCTCAACCTAGACAGGGTGCACACAAGGCGATGGTTTTGAATGTCACGGACAAGACTTTGGAGCCGTACGCTTCTAAATCACTCAGAGCATTGTTGACGTTTGTGATTGTTTTCACATCTCTAAATGTCGTTCTGTTTTAATGCCAGAGGTTTTGTATATATTTTTTTGTCCGTCTCTCTCTCTCTCTCTCTCTCTCTCTCTCTCTGTCTCTCTGTGTGCGCTTTTTACTTATCAGAGTTTTTGCAGACACATGCAGGATATCAGCCATGCCTCTCACATACCCTGTGTCCCCTGGTGATGGTGTGTGTGCACCAGGCTAAATGTTGGCTTAGAATTAAAGGGTTACTCCCCAGTGTGTTCACTGAATCAGTCTGGTGCAGGATCACTACAAGGAGAGTCAGGTCCACATCCCACACACACACACACACACACACACACATCTCCAGCCTTCCCCTGGTTCCTCTGCTCCAGCTTATTAACCCCCGTTTTTTTTTTTCTCCATCTAGCGAGTCTTCACTATGTATCTCTCATCTGTCATTAGGAATTCCTCTTCCCTCCCCCTGCTCTGCACTCCATTGGTTCAGTCCAAGTCGGGCCTCAGCGGGGGTGGGGGGGGACTGACTCCCTACAAATAAGGCCAACCATTCTGACATAAAAGGGTACAGCCTCAGAAGAACAAAGAGTGGCGTTCGTGTGTGTGTGTGTGTGTGTGTGTGTGTGTGTATATGTATGTGTGTAGATAAGATATGTGATTCCGCACATGTGTGTCTGCTTGTTATGTCTGCTTGCTGGTGTCTCAGCAGGGCTTGTGTCAGAGGAAGGCGGGTGGTGTGTGTTCAACGACTTTATGCAGCGACTCGTTATCTCCTTTTGGCTGGTGTGTCCACTTCAGGAACGTTATGCGTGTGTTTGTGTGAGAGACGGGGAGAGTCCAGAGGTTGCCTTCGCAGAATAGGTTCCGTCATTGACTGAATCTTTTTAACAATGAGGGAAACATTTGGTTTTGACGGACCGGAGACCTCGGAGCGCGACTCTGAGTACGGTGCCAAAGCAGCTGCATCACGAGTGCAGAAGGACCACATGAAGCACGGTCAGAGAGTCTGGTATGTCCAGTCCCAAGTCTGGCAGCAGAGTGCGGCTTCAGCCTCCAGAACAAAATGGAACAAGCCCTGAGAGGTCACCTGTCCCGGGAAAATACGGGAAAAAATCCTTCATTTTCTTCGTGTGTGTTGACGTAAAAAGTGGCCGCGTCGTGTCTCTTTTAATATTTTTCCCTTATAAATAAACAATCTATAATCTTCTTTCGGTATATAAATTATTAATAAAATCCCAAACATATAGACTACCATGACCGCTTCTGTCGAGTGTCCCGCTGTCTCGTTCGTCAGTCCAAAATTCAAAATGCATTGAAGAAAGAAGGATGAAATCCTAATATACATATTCTCTGAATTTGACAAAACATGTTTTGGATTAGAATGAAAGACTCCACCTTTGAAAATCCGCCTTTAGACGATGTGTAATTATAATTTAAAACTTTACAATAACGGGTTATAATGGATTATGCCGGAAATTTTTGCAACACTGACCTTCAAAATGACTCGTGACGAGAAAGTGAAACGGGGTTTTGTCAGAAAAAAGGAGGATCAGAGCGAGTTAGGCTCACATAAAACAACTCTGCCGCTTTTGTCTCCGTCTCCATCTGTCTCCCGCTATCTGGGCCTCCGTCCATCTTCTCCTCCTTCCTCACTCGGGCGGCGTTACCTCCAGGGTCGGGATGTTTTCAGACAGATTATCTAGACAGTGAGAGGACGGTGTTCAAACAGCAGGGTCATCGGGACGAACACACACAGAACCACCGTGACTCACTACGTCTCCCCGCAGGAAATCCTCCTGATAGGACCTGAACTCAAGGCCTCCGTCTTGCACAGGAAACTGCAAAAAAAACAACCACTCAGGAGCTCATGGGAAGTTCATCTTCACACAAACACACACACACACACACACACACACACACACACACACACACACACACACACACACACACACACACACACACACACACACACACACACACACACACACAAACACGCACTCCACTTGTTGTGCAGGAAATTGTAAGTGTTTTCTCAGCACTATATTATCTGATTAGGCTGAATTAATGAGACCCAGTGGAATGTTAAAAAGTGCTCTTTTGCATCCTTCCGTCTAGTTATCTCACCAGCCTCTTCCTTTCACACTCACTTCACCCGGGTTCTTATTATTTTCCTCCGTGTGCTCCTCCCCCCCCCTCCTCACCCATCATCCCCCCTTTGCTCCCGTTTCTTGTGCTCCAGTCGGGTAAAAGAAAAAATCAGTTGTGAAAAAGGTTTGATTGTGTGGATATTTGGGCGTCTCCTCTTCTCTGACCTTCTTTATACTTGAACAAGACAAGTGTGTTCACACATTCTGCAACAAAAGATGCCAAAACCGATGCCAACACACACACAAATATGCATATAGACAACACATAAACACACACACACACACACACCCTGCTCACATACAGTATAATGTGTGATTACATCCTGCCTGATGTGTGTGAGAGCGAGGAGAAGCTGCTAGCTTTAACCAGCTGCCTGTCTTAACATGTGAGCTGGCATGAAGAGAGGAGGCGGAGGATTCCCTCATCCCACTGTCTGCTTTCTCTTATTAAACACACACTGCTGGTAGGACTCTCCTCCTGCAGACAGCATGATGTGTGTGTGTGTGTGTGTGTGTGTGTGTGTGTGTGTGTGTGTGTGTGTGTGTGTGTGTGTGTGTGTGTGTAGACTTTGTGAATTCACAAGTCTCCTGTGATACAAGGGCTTGTTTATTTCATGATGCCGAATATACTTCATTATGAGTGACACCATAAACATGGAGGACAGAGAGAATTTGAATGTGTTAGCGTTTGCGTGCGTGCGTGTGTGTGTGTGTGTGTGTGTGTGTGTGTGTGTGTGTGTGTGTGTGTGTGTGTGTGCTCGTGTAGCCTTGAGGCTGCTCCTTGTGATGTTTAAGCAGAGTTGCATGTCTCCCCTCATTAAATCAAAAGGAACGGATCCTTTTGAAGAATTGGCTGGTGCGAGCATGTGCATATATATGGTTCTTTTTTCTTGAAGGGCTGTCATTGGCTCGCTTCTAACAAGCCAATCACAAAGATTACAAATTACAGGGCAAAGAACTTTGTCATATGAACAATGACAACGAAGGCGTATTCCAGAGCAGCTGATACTTTCATTCACACGGGGACAGTTTGCTAAAGGGCTGGATGAAGTGCAATATAAATTGTCAGGTACGGTGATCATAACACTCAGCTATTCACATTACTCTGCTCATACCTTTTAGAAACAGAGGTGCCAGTTTGTGCAAGAAGAAAAGAACCTTGGAAAACATTGGAACCTTTATGAACATCTAGAAAGGTTTTTGAGTTTTTATTCCAGCAAAATGTATGACACAAGTCCACTTAATTGTATCAGAATAAAACTAAAAAGAGTTGAATTTGTGTTAAGACATTTCACATAACATTAGAGAGTATCACACAGGCACACACAAAGTTTAGATATCACTGTTAAAATATTAAATTTGACACATAGTGGCACAGAAACAAAAGTAAATTTGTGCCTAACTTATGAACTTTTTCTTTTAAAATCTTGCTACACTAAACACATTACAAACGTCCATGTACAGTGAATGCTCCTTAATGATATGCACATCACTGGTGGAACTGCTGATGTTTTCTAGCAGAGTTTCTTTTGAGTTCATCAAATCTTGTATAACTTACTGTACGATGCTAAACAGGAAAACATCAAAGCGGTCTTTCTTTTGCAAGAACGCTGCAGCTAGCAGCACTTCTCCATTTGTCTTTGTCCTCACTGCCTTCATCTTTTTTTTTGTCCGGCCCAATCAAAGTGTTAGACAGACGGTGATTCTTCTGGAGTTTTTGATTCATTGCTTTACATAAAATTTGTGAGTAAGAGAAAAGTATAAAAGGAAGTGCAGAGAGAGAAAGAGAGGGAGGGATCTCTTTGTAATAAGTCTCTCTGCCAGTTGTTTCTGAGGAGGATAAACTGCTGTTGACACGGAATCCATGGAAAGACTTTCACTTCAGATCAGTTTAGTTCAGTTCAGTGCAGCTCAGCTGAAATGACTTTAGTGAATTTCAGTGTAGTTCAGCAGTACAAATGGAGTAATGGTGTTTTAGAGCAGGGGAAGGAAGATCATTGGAATTAAAACATATATTAACACCTTTTTTAAAGGTTTTTACTTTAAATAATTATCGTATGATATTATATAATATTCTACACAGCTGAGCTCCAGGCTTTTTCTCACTGAGAAAATGTTAAAAGTATTTTTTAAAGCAGCTCTCATTCAGTTATTTATCGACCTAAGATGTTGAAAAGGAAAGACCTCTGCTCAGGTTAACATTGTACAGATGTCTGGTTTTTTGTATAGTCTCCTCCACAGCATAGTCGAGTCCGTATAGTGAGAACCACATCAGCACATCTGCTTTACTCTCGTCACCAAATGTAGTTTGTGGTGTGTGTGTGTGTGTGTGTGTGTGTGGCCACCTGGTACTGAAACTGGTGCACATCTGTGTTGACTGATGTGTGTGTGTGAGAGAGAGTGTATACATTGAGTGAATTTGAACACCAGCCAACAAACATTTAATTCTGCCTGATGCTCCACCTTCACAGTCACTCCGTGAAAGCAGCAAACTCTGTATCATTAGCAGAATGCATTAGTCTGCTCTTGACAGCTTGCCAGCTAAAACGCCAATTAATATTCACATCCCGGCCTTAATGGAATCAGAGCAGCCGAGGATGGGATCATTTTTTAGGAATAAAATGGACTGCTGGCCAGATACCACGGGGCACATAAAACACAGATACGGGAACACACACACACACACACACACACACACACCTCCTACAGCTACACACAAATACAACTGTGTGTGTGTGTGTGTGTGTTTAGATGATTAAAGGTGTGTGGGTGAGAAATCCAAACGGAAAATAGGCTTAAGTGTGGTGAAATTGAATTTTAATTGACAGTAAAGCTCAAGAGATTAATCTGATTTCTGCTCTGATTTTACTTGTGTCTTGTTTGTGTGGAGATACAATATCTGACTTAATGGATATCTTATTAAAGTCCTAAGATTGAATTTCCCCAGTGACAGGGCAACCAACAGCTGGGTTTTGTTTTAGATTAGCTCTTGTAAAGTTCTTCAACGTGTCATCATGTTCATATGATATCTTATCAAAAGTTACTTCTCTTTTTTGTGCTGTTTTTCCACTAAAGACAGCAACACGTGTCATTTTCCACTTGCACATGCATAGTCTTTTCAACATATACCTCAGTCTTCACAGGAAACTACTTAGTTACGTTTAATCAACACAACTACTTAGTTAGGTTTAATCAACAAAACTACTTAGTTAGGTTTAATCAACAAAACTACTTAGTTAGGTTTAGTCAACAAAACTACTTAGTTAGGTTTAATCAACAAAACTACTTAGTTAGGTTTAGTCAACAAAACTACTTATTTAGGTTAAGTCAACAAAACTACTTAGTTAGGTTTAATCAACAAAACTACTTAGTTAAATTTAGTCAACAAAACTACTTAGTTAAATTTAGTCAACACAACTACTTAGTTGAGTTCAGGAAGGATTGGCTTTTGAGGTCTTTATACATCCTCGTTAATGATAACATTGATAACTAAAGACATAATTTCGGGATATATCTACAAATCGAATGATTTCCGTAGGTGTAACGATAAATGCTGGATGAGACTGTGGCTCAGTGGTAGAGCAGGGTCGTCCTCCAATCAGAGGATCTGCAGTTCGATCCCAGGCTCCGCAGTCCAGTCCATGTCCATGTGTCCTTGGGCAAGACACTTGACCCAAAATTGCTCCTGCAGGCTGTTCTTGCGGCGTATGTATGTGTTTGAATGTTAGTTATAGTCCTGATGGGAAGGTGGCACCTTGCATGGTAGCCCCTCCCATCAGTGTATGAATGGGTGTGAATGGGTAGATGATGATATGTAGTGTCAAAGCGCTTTCAGTCCATTACAGTCCATTTACCAGCCTGAGATAATGGTCACTTTGTCAATAGATGGAGTAGTCTCGTGCATTTTAAATAAGCACTGAGATGGTTTCCTCTTTTTTTAAAGTGGAAGGATTCATCAGGGTGCGACACGTAGCGTTGGTCCGGCTGTCCTTCGCCGTCTGCTCTGTAAAAACGTGTTCTCCTGGACGCCGTGGAAATGGATTGAAGCTTTACTCGCCCTCCCACTCAGCAGATCTCCAGAGCGTACACACCTCTCTCTCTCTGCTGGGCGTCCACCATTCTGTGTGTTGATGTATGTGTGTGAGTGTTTGCAGCATGTGTCTCCGTGCATGCGTGTGTGTGTGTGTGCTTTGTGTCGACTGGCTCACATTTATATCCTGGTTGTCTGTGATTTATTTAGCCCTGTGTGTGTGTTTGTGTGTGTGTGTGTGTGTGTGTGTGTGTGTGTGTGTGTGTGTGTGTGTGTGTGTGTGTGTGTGTGTGTGTGTGTGTGTGTGTGTGATTACTCACGTGTCCATGCATGTGGTGTGTGTTGGTCACTCAGTGGCGACCACAGACTTGCCAACATGTCCATGAACACCTCCGCAGTCTCTTAAACTCAGTGTGTGTTTGTTTGTGTGTGTGTGTGTGTGTGTGTGTGTGTGTGTGTGTGTGTGTGTGTGTGTGTGTGTGTGTGTGTGTGTGTGTGTGTGTGTGTGTGTGTGTGTGTGTGAGCATGCACGTCTGTGGTCACATGTTACTGTATGGAGTCTTTTGTTGGCTGGATTTGGATACAAATGTGTGTTCATTAATGATGTTTACTGGAAGACTGTTGCACCAGAAGTATCGATCCGTGTGTGTGTGTGTGTGTGTGTGTGTGTGTGTGTGTGTGTGTGTGTGTGTGTGTGTGTGTGTGTGTGTGTTTATAGCAGTGAGACTATTGATCTCTCCCACTCCCAATAGTGTTTATTCGTACAGCAAGTCTGTCAAAAGCCAAGTGTAAGTAATCCCTCTTCCTCTCTCCCCCATTTCTCTCCCTTTCCCCCCCTCTCTCGTACTATTTGTCTCACTCAAACATTCTTTTAAATGATCCAATTCATGTGTTTTTCTTCAGTCTCTCTCTCTCTCTCTCTTGCTTTTCTAAAATTAAAATACTGCCAGCTTCGTTTTGTCCTCTTTTTCATTACGCACATTTATTTTCTTTCAAATTCTTTTGTCGCAGCTCAGACGAAAACCAAAAGTATGATAGTGTACAAAACACAGAGCTACCCAACCAAATATATACACTGTGTACTCCGCCAGCCCGTCTGCATTGCAGAACAGGAACAAACTGTAGCATTACATTACGCTTGCTGCAATGAAGCTAAATTCCACGGATAAATAAATGTCTTTTTCTTTATCATTGAGTAGAGTCCTGTTCGCTGTGTGTAGTGGTTTTATGTTTGAAGCTACAGGGCGCAGTCTCTCTCTCTCTCTCTTTCTCTCTAATTGCTTTTGACTTCCAGCTTTTCAAACACATTACCATGACAAGGCACACTCCGAATCCAAACTGTATTACATTAATTGTTTGTCAGAGCCGCTGTGTGACAGATGAAAGCACAGAGACGTACACGCACGTACACACAATCTTTAGCGCTGCCTAATAGCCGCCCACATCCCAGCCAGTGCTTTGACTACAGCGCCTTTATTTGTTTTTAATGTTTAATGGTTTGGATCCTGCTTCCATGATGCTGAAGATTACACTGCTGTGTTTAAAAAAAACCCATTTCAGCAGGTGACACTTAATGTTGCTTTGTGTTGCTTTTTCTAGGCAGTGTTGAAAAGATGGATGAGACATAAAGCTATGACTGGACACATGCCAATGTCACATGACGATATATAGATTTAATGATCAGAGATCCAATATCATCAATGCAAAGTGAAAACATGCATGTCATCATCTTTAAGACACGCCTTTATTTTGAAATTCTTTCGTCTTTCCCCATTTCCGTTGTGCATCTCTATCCTACAGACTCTAGTTTACAATCGTCAAATCATATTTTTGTTGTTTTTTGTTTAAGTAAGTTATATAAATATAACTGATTTAGATAAATAAGCATATTGTTTTGTCTCATATTGATTAAAGACCACAGATTCGGGTCCAATCAAAATCAGATCATGGTAGATTTTGTAATATCAGCACATATCGTATCGTTGTCCAAAGAGTCAATATAATGTTGTATTATGATGAAACTTTTGATTTACACTCCTAACATATAGAAATGATAATCAAACAGTCCTTTTCTCTTTTTCTTTCCTCCTATTTTGTCGCATAATGTTTTAAAGACAGAAAAAATGGTTTCTGCCTATATTTTCAGAAATAAAAAGAACAATACAAAAACAAAGTTTTTATCAAAACTTTACGACTGACTAAGCAGCAAAAGTATTGACACACACTTTTACTACTCAGTCCAGGTGCATTTAAATAATTCTAAAGGCCACATGTTGCACCTTGTTTATTTAACACTTGTATAAATGGAAAGTGAGACCTTTTGGTTTTAACCTGCAGCCAGTCTTCAAGGTTTGGAGGTATTTTACTGAGTTTCAGCTGCTAGATTTCTCCCTGCAGTTTGTCCAGATGTCTACAAATCTCACCCTTACAGAGAATCATGCAGGATCACAGGACCTCCAACTTAACAAAACCAATGTGATCCTCTGTGTAAATTAGACAATACTCTCTGGGAGCAGTTTCTTCTGTGAACAATGTTCATCAAACCCTCATTAAACTCCTCAAAAGAGGGCAAAGAAGCCGACACTGAACGTTCAAATTGCAATCCCTTAAACTACTTGTTACTGTGTTGCCTTTCTTATTCATGCAATTCCGCTCAAAACTGCCAGTAAGTTAGAAAAACGTAGAAAAAGTGAGGTATTATTACAAAAATTGGTCAACTCTATTCCTGTTATTCAATTGGAGTTTATTACATCAGCTTTATTAGATTAAACATTTGAATTTACTTAGTTTATCACAGACTGATGTGTAGAAAGCACCTGAAGTTGTTTGAATATTAAACTGCTGCACAAAACACCATCCTAAATGTATCATTATCCATCTTTGGTGTCACGTTATTGAGAGGAGCAATTAACCTGTTAATTCACACAAACCATAATAAGTTAATATCAGTCCCAAACACCACTTTGCTGTATGAATGTGTCAGTGGTGTCATTGAACGTCCCGTGGGGCTCAGGAGGCAGTGAATGCATCTCAACCTTCCGGGGTTGGAGGCTCTTTATTTCCCCGCCGGCTTCCCTTTAGTAAAAAAAAAGGGTGAGGTATCAACGGCTGAGGGGAGAGGTGAGATAGTAATAATAAGATTGGAAAAAGAAAAGGGAGGGGAGAGATGGAGGGCAGCATGGGTGTTATAAGGGAGGAAGAGAGGCCGGTCAGGGTTGAGCAGTGAAGCAGAGAAGCTGTTGTGGCTGGATTGTGAGTGTGTGTGTGTGTGTGTGTGTGTGTGTGTGTGTGTGTGTGTGTGTGTGTGTGTGTGTGTGTGTGCGTGTGTGTGTGTGTGTGTGTGTGTGTGATGATGAGTTTTCAACCCTAGAACTCAAGGAGCCAAGCGTCCTCTCGCTCTCTCTTTGCCTCACAAAGTCACTTTCCCTCCTCTCTCTCGCTCTCTCTTCACGCGTCTCCTCATCAGCCTAAAGTCTCTCGCTCTCTCCCCCTCTTTGACACTCTTTCCTTCCCTCTCGTCGGGGGGTTTCCGGGCGGCTCTGGCATTGAGATTCACACATAGACTCGCCTCTTCCTCCACCGTGGCCCCTCCCTCTTCACAGTTCCTCACAGTATATCCCTCTTAAACAGGCCCTATTATGCTATTTTCCGGGTGCATATTTATATCTCCTGTTACAACATGTTTACATGTGTTAATGCCCATAATCCTCCTTGTTTTTCTCATCCTGGCTGTCCTGCAGCACCTCTTCTCACCCTCTCTCTGAAACACTCCGTTGTAGCGCTGGCTCCTCCCTCCAGAAAGCAAAGTCTGCTCTGATTGGTCAGCTAGCCCGCTCTGTTGTGTTTGGTCAACGTTTCATATTTCAAAAAACTCTTCCTCTGGAGCTCCAGCTCCGTCTCTCTCTTTTGTTGTTTGAGGGCAAAACAAGCCGGAAGGAGTTTTACGTCACTTCCGTTACATTATGACCTCATAAAGTTACATTGTGACCTCATAAAGTTACATTATGGCCTCATAAAGTTACGGAAGTAAAGGAGAGAATTCAAAGGAGCCGTTTCAGGGGCTCAGGAGCTTCTGAGGGGGAGGGTAACTCCTTTTAGGCGTGGACTTCAGGTTTTACACTCTACGGACCTTTTACATGTATAAAAATATATATAACACACTAAAGAAGAGGGGAAAAGTGAAAAAGCATAATAGGGCCACTTTAAGATTACACTAAAAACATACTGAAATCCGCCCCTTAATACTCACTATGCAGCACTTCATGTGCCAGGAGTATGTTGTTTGGCGTGTGCGCATGTGATCTGACACACATGTGTCTACTTTTCCTCTTCTTTTTTTTCCCTGTGCCGGCCTTGGGATTGCACCTCGTTTCTAAATTTATCCTCAAAGTGTGCCACCTCTCCTGTGAGCGGCTGCTGGGATTCTGTAGTGGAGGAGGGGAGGAAAGGGGGGGAGGCAGAGGGGTGAAGAGATTGGTGAGAAGAGGGGAGAGGCGATAATCTGGGAGGAGGGAGGAGAAGAGCGGCGAATGGGGGAGGAAGGGGGGAGTTTGAGCTGTAAGTATGTATGTATGTGGGACACATCAGCTCACATCCTTTTTCTCTGCTTCTATCTTCCTCTTTTTTTCTTATCTCTTCTGCCATCAGCCCATCGCTGTCCCCAGGCAGCTGGGTTTATTTGGGGGGATTAGCATTGTGAATGTGTGTGTGTGTGTGTGTGTGTGTGTGTGTGTGTATAAGTAGCATTTGCACTCAAGTATCTGCTTTTTGCATGGCAATTTGCATATTTGCATGAAAACATACATGTGCAGAAGTGTTTTTGTGCTTTGTTTACAGCTCAGTTCCATATAGACTGGATGCTGGAGGGCCCTAAACAGCAGGCCATCTGAACTACAATACAGTTAGAATAAACCTGGTCGTGTGTGTGTGTGTGTGTGTGTGTGTGTGTGTGTGTGTGTGTGTGTGTGTGTGTGTGTGTGTGTGTGTGTGTGTGTGTTTTGGAGGCTGATAAAGATACAGCCCCATGTATCCACTTGTGGATTACCCATGAATAGAAAATCAATATCCTCAGCAGGATTAATTACTTGGCACATAGCATGTGCAAGCTTTTGGTGTGTGCCTACCAGTGGTGTGCACACACACATGACATTTGCTCACCTTGTAGGATATTAGCGGGAGAATCTACGGGGTGCGTTACAGTCTGCCTGCTGCCATTTCACGTCTTCACTGACGTTCAACAATAGCTGTTATGTTGAGGGAATAAGTGGTTCTCTAAGTGTCGGGATGCGTGTGTGTTTGCGTGATAGTGTTTGTGTGTGTGTCTTCCACAATAGCTGCTACGTGTGGTTAATCTCTCCCCGACAATAGCCTCCCCGAGCTGCCAGCTCTCAGGCCCGCAAGGCCTGGAGTGAAGCCTGGGGAGCGGGGTTGGAAGTCACCCAGCCGGGACTCAAGGGACTGGGCTTGGACTGCCTCCAACTCTCCCTGTGTGGGGATGATTGAGGGGGGGGTTGCAAGGACACTGCTGCTCTGCAACGAGAGGAGGGCCGAGAGAGGAGGAGAGGGGAGATAATGAAAGGAAAGGAGAACAGATGGAAATGGGGAAGGGAGAGGAAGGGCAGGGAATGAGCAGTGTAGGACATCTAGTCATGGCTAAGAGCAGTATTCCCTCTGCTGTTTGTGATGCCACTGAAGGGAAAAAACAATCCATCTGTTTGTTTCTTTGGGAATTCATTGTCAGAGATCCCTGCAGTGTGCTCTGTTGCACTAAAAGGTTACTGAAGTTTCTGTAAGCTGTAGTTACTGCTGCCGATAAATCTATATGAAGACGGGTAAGAATCAGAATCCGCTTTATTGCACACATGGAATCAGACTCCGGTTTCTTGCGCTCACTAATACACAGAAACAGACAAATAAACAAAAAACCAAGGAGGTCCAAGCAGAAAAAAGGATTTGTACACAGAAATATAAAAATGCAAAATTAAATATGAACATCCAT
Source organism: Anoplopoma fimbria (assembly GCF_027596085.1). Lineage (NCBI taxonomy): Eukaryota > Metazoa > Chordata > Actinopteri > Perciformes > Anoplopomatidae > Anoplopoma > Anoplopoma fimbria. Next base: position 25,199,393 of record NC_072456.1, read on the forward strand.
CCATCCATCTTCCGTAACCGCTTATCCAGTTAAGGGTCGCGGGGGTGCTGGAGCCGATCCCAGCTGTCAATGGGCGAAGGCAGGGTACACCCTGGACAGGTCGTCAGCCTATCACAGGGCTGACATATAGAGACAGACAACCACTCACACTCACATCCACACCTACGGGCAATTTCAGAGTCATCAATTAACCTAAGCTGCATGTCTTTGGACTGTGGGAGGAAGCCGGAGAACCCGGAGAGAACCCACGCTGACACGGGGAGAACATGCAAACTCCACACAGAAGGTTGTCTGGCCCGGGAATTGAACCCGGGCCCCTCTTGCTGTGAGGCGACAGTGCTAACCACTACACCACCGTGCAGCCCTAAATATGAACATAAAAACACAAAAAACAACGACAATGAAGTGTAGATTAAAGTGCAAGGCTGCTTGAATAACTATGTAAACAATTTGAATTTCATCTTTAGTTTAGGTCAGCTTTAGTTCTGCAGACAAGCATCACATATTTTCCCAAAAGGCCTCGTCAACGGTTCCAACTCAAAGCTTCACAAAAACGCCCAAAATAAAAAACCTTAAAGGTACAAGATCTGACATTGGGAGCATTTTTGATTGCCTCTCAATGGTTCTCAACATGGCGGCGGCTCATTGTTAGCAGTGCTAACTAAGGCGAAAATGTTGACCTGAAGTTGGAGCTGGAGGTCGCTACGCTTCTGCGTGGACGCTGTCTGTCTGGTCGGTGTTATCAGCTGCAACCGCTGCACGCTCACATGCACATAAAAACACATGCAACTGGTCCAGGAACGTCAACAAAGCAAGGAGAAGCTCTGATAACAGCACACACAGAGGGAGAGGGACAATTTATGCTCAGATAGACATTACTCCATAATATCTTTACATAGATGATAGTTGTTTGCTGCTATATTAATGCTCTGATTCTTAAATACAGCTCCTTTTTAAAACAAAAGATTAAATCAGAAGGAGAAATTCAGAGTTCCCCCATCCATGTATGGCTGTGGGTGTCTGCTGAATATTGAAAAACCTTCAGAACATAATTGATTGAAAGTAGAATTTACTCAAATGAGGAAATGAGCAGTTCTTTGACACTGGATCTGGATAAATTGTCACAAATGTGGAACTGTAGTCGGGCTTAGAACATGAACATCTGCTCTGAGTGTAGATGGGACATGGACTATTGGTCCTAGTGATTTACTGCAAGGTGTACGGTAACTGCACTCACGATGCTAGAGCAAAGGTGGGGGCATTTAAATGGCAACAAAACCTCATTTATAAACGGTTTTATCCGGTTTCATATGGGCTTAATTGCCTCAATTAAATAACCCCCTCGACACCAAGCGTAAAGATACAGATGGTGCAGTTTCAGTGAGTTTCCTCTTTCTCTAATTTCCCCACTGACGCAGCAATCTTAGAAAAAGGAAGAACACATTCAAAGTTCACCATCTGCATCTTCACACACAGCGGTGAGAGGGTGATCATTTATGTTTTCTTTGGAAACCTCAGAGACTGAACTAAATACCATCTAAAAGGAATCACTCAAGTCTACTTCAGTTCATAGTACATCTGAAATTCTGATAGACATTAATTAGAAAGAACTCATGTCTTTCCAGAGACAGATTTAGAATATCTTTTAATGGAAATAGTGTCGTCATCATCTTCATCTAACGGGACTTGGGAATGTGATGTCATGTGATTTCTTAGGCGGTATGAACTTCAGCTTACGTAATGCTTAAACTGGTTCTCCACCATCTTGACAAACTCCAGCTCCTGTGTCTACCTGCAGCATTGACTTTTAAAGATCTTTATTATCGATTTTATATATAATTACACATTTTGCACAAAGACAGCAGACAACAGAAAGAAAAAGAGAATTGTCACCTCAGAGAATTATAATCTAAGTGTTCATTATGGAAGTAAACAAGATAAAGGAAGTTAAGTACATACATAAAAAGTTACTATGAGGAACTTTTACGTGGTTATAAAACAGTTTAATACTGATGCCTCTATAATAAGTTAACGAGACCGTCAGAAAGAAGACACCAACAACACATTGATCAGTAGGGACCCCCAAAATCAACACGAAATGAAAGTTCCTCGTAGTTACTTTAAGTAAAATAAATGCAGAATAATAAAACATCCATCCAAATGAGTCCAGGCTTAATGGTGCTTAAACAGCCCTACGGGAAACAACCCAAATCTAGACCCTTGTGCTCTGGGAGGGAGCACAGTTTTAGTCCTTCTACATAAGATAGAAATGGCCGCCATAAATTATAGAACCTGCAAGTTTAGCCCCTAAGAGTATACTTTATCTTTTAACCAGATGGAGAAACTGCATAAGATGTCTTATCCACTAAATATGTGATGGTGGTGATTCTTACCTTCACTTTAACAGAATAAGGTGTAAAAAGCGGCTGAGTTATATCTGTTATGTTTTGATAAAACTATGTCCTCTTAGACAACAGTCTAGAGCCTTTGTGTGATTTACATCTCTTAACATCAGGATCTAAAAAATGACGGCGATGTATCCCTTTAAAACGGTATAAGCCAGTGTTGAGAGGACACGGAAGAAGTATGGACTCGTTTTAGAGTAGACTTCCAATCATTCTCTAAAAATCCCACTTTCTCCCAATGAGACTTAATTATATTAAAGAGAGGGCAATTAATAGCTAAGAGTACGTCATATATTTGACAGATAACTCCTTTATTCTGGGGAATTATTTCTAGAATAGATTCCTGTGGCATTTGTGAAAATTGGGATTTCATTTAACTACGTATAAAGTCGCAGATTTTTAGATATTGAAGTAATGTGACTGTTGAAGATGGTGTTTTTTTGGTATATCTGATTAAAGGCAGCAAAAACATCATTTATGTATTTACTTTTTATAGCTTAAGTTAATGCCTCGACAAGGGCTGGGCAATAATTCAATTTGCAAATGTGTCGTTTATCAATGGAACCACATCCTGATGAAGACGTATATCGAGATATTATGATATTGAAAATTAACACTTCTCAGACAATCGGATTTATTTGCAGTACATTTTTTAATTATTTGAGCAAATATTTGGCCTTTGTCAAGTATTTAATTCCCACATCAATATACCAAACCACGTGGTTATTTGATATAGACCTTTTTTGATTTATTTATTACAGGAAAACATGCTTTGTCATTTTCTGACTCACATGGACAGAAGGTCACCACTCTTTCTAAACAGTTAGTCTTCATCAAACACTGTCCAATTCTTAATTCTTGGTGTTAGTTTGGTGTTAACATGATTAAATGAGGTTTGTGTGTGCTGCTGTCCACCATTGTTGCTGTTGTTAAAGCCTCTACACACCAGTAATAATCCACCCACACAAGTGTTTTCACTCACGTTGTCTGATTCGAGCTCTTTTAGGACTCTGTACAAACCTAACACTATTATATTTTATTAATAAAGGTGCAGTCGGATCAGATTTATCCAGCAACAGTTGTAAATTCCCAACACTTCACTGTCATTGTCCCATCTGTCCTTTCACTTTCTACAGCTCTGTACTTCTACACTTCTCTAGTGCTTCCATTATTTCACCTTGCATTCATATAAAGAGTTTTTACTGCTGACTTTGTTGCTGTAAAATGTACCATCTGTAGCATCTGCTCCATAAACAAACACCAGCATTCACAGCTATGGCAGATACGCCACTGAATTACCCATAATTCATATTAACTTAAAGTCAATTTATGAGTTAACAAACGCTCTGAATACTGAGGACACGTTAGCTGTCGAAGCACCTTAAAGTAGGAATGGCAGATACTTCCAATTAACATTAGAAATGTATTTATAAGCAATGTTTGTTCTGCTAAACAGCTCGCAGTGCTTTGTAGGTCACGGACAAAACTCCCCAGACAGATAGATGAAAAATAAACAAAACCTTTTTTTATTGTTCTCAAGAAAACAGCTACAGATCAGAGAACTGCCTCCTTGTGTGTTTTTAGCTCGTGGTTGGTGTTAGCGGAGGCTCGTGGCCTTGTGGATGATCTAAATCTGCATCGCTGCAAAGACATGACTTTAATTAAATATGATCAAGACAAACGTCTCGCTTCACCTCAGCCGACTCACTGCTGATGAAGCAGGAGAGTTTCTGGGTCGTGGTGGTCCTTTGATAACGCCAACCAAACAGCATGAATGAGGCGTCTGAGACCATAATTATTCTGACTGAGACCAGATCTCTCCAGCAGCGAGCCTGTGTGTGTGTGTGTGTGTGTGTGTGTGTGTGTGTGTGTGTGTGTGTGTGTGTGTGTGTGTGTGTGTGTGTGTGTGTGTGTCCTGTGTGTGTGTGTATACAGTCTATGCAAGTGTGTGTAGTGCATCTTCTCAACAGTTGATTCTTTTTAAGCCTAGATGTTTCAGGTTTTTTTGGGGCTCATACACACACATTCCCGTTATCACACACACACACACACACACACACACACACACACACACACACACACACACACACACACACACACACACACACACACACACACACACACACATTGCAGAGAGAGGATCCATGTGAGAAATGTGTTTCCAATAAGGCCGGGAGCTTAGTGTATTCTGCGTTAAGAGGAGAGCAAAATGAGCAGTTTTTCTCCAAGGAAATATCTAGAAAGATTGGACAGCTACAGCAGTATCACAGATACTACATGGTAAATGAGCTTAGACTGTGATAGTCAACAGGGAGATAACGATCTCTCGCTCTCTCGCTTTACGTCTCTCTCTCTCTCTCTCTCTCTTTTTTTTTCTCCACATTTTGTTCTCAGCTCTCGTTTATTCCATCTTCCAATATGCATTTTTTTTACCGTTGCTCTTTCCCTGGTGCTCTCTGCTGCTACAACATATCCATCTTGTCAAGGAGAGAGGGAGTGAAGGAGAGAGGGAGTGAAGGAGAGAGGGAGGGAGATACAGTATCCCTGTGTATTTAGCTGTGAGTGCATGTGCGAGCGGATCTGTGTGTGTTTGTGACTGCTACAGTTATGCATGCCTGCACTCACGCCGGGCATAAATCATCATTAGAGATGGCAGGAGTGTGTGTGTGTGTGTGTGTGTGTGTGTGTGTGTGTGTGTGTGTGTGTGTGTGTGTGTGTGTGTGTGTGCATGTATACGTGTACACTAAGACGGACCGACTGCAGCACCCGAGCTTTCCGTGCTCAACAGGCCGCCTCATTGTTACAGCTCCGACGCTCTGTTCCACTCGGTTTCCAAGGTTTCCGGGAACGCTGTTAAAACACACACACACACACACACACACACACACACACACACACACACACACACACACACACACACACACACACACTGTGCTGTCTCTGAGAGCGGGTGACCTTGCACAGCGATGAGTGACCGGTTGATAAACTCTGCAGAGAGAGAGAGAGCGAGAGAGAGAGGTAGCGTTTACTCCGCCTCCATAAAAATGTTTCACACAAGGCTAACGGGCAAGTGTGGGTGTGGACGAGCGGTTCACACACACACAAATATGGCCTCTGCAGAGCGGCCATTTTAACATCTGACATCATCAATTCACACTGAATCTGTGCCTTCAAGTCTGCAAAGAAAAAACCATGTGTAAGACCATCACTTTATTCCACATTAATGGCAGATATCTTTCATTTGAAGTTGTCTATCATTTGGTTTCATTCCTACGTTGGGCATCATCTTGGAATATTGGAATCCGTTGTAAACTTCTGCGAAGAAGCTTTTGGCCAAAGTATTATTTTAATTGGTTATATTGCCTATAATTCTATTCATATTATTTCATTACTCTTTAAGCCTACAAAATGTCAGAAAGTTCTAAATAATGCACATCACAATTTCTCCGTGGCTAAAAGTGTCTAAAACTCCAAATTAACAATGTTATAAAATCAATATAAAAGTATTCAACTTACTTTAAATGCTTAATATGTCATTTTTTAGTGGTCTCTAAATCAAAACCATAAAAAAGACAGAGTTTGTGATCATGGAAGTTTTGGTCTTCTTTGCAGTCGGCTTCTCCCAATTTGGCTTCCCTTCAGTTTTCATTGTTTTGCAGATTTTCAGAGGGAGCCGAACTATTTGTAGAAGTCTTCTCCTTTCACGAACAAAGTAACCGGGTGATTAAAACCTCTAAAAACAATAAATAAAGCAGTTTCAAGTCTAAAATCAGCATTTCTGTTGCGGTTCAGCAGACACAACTTTTTCTCAGCTTGTTTCTCTGATAACTTAACATCCAGACGGCTGATGACTAAAATCATTCATTGGGTTAAAATATTTATTAGTTATGACCACCAAGTTTTTAAATGTGTATCGTAAAAAAAATGTATCTTAAAACTGGATAAAAGTCAATTTATGACAGCTTAGCTTTTTCTGTGCAGTAGCCTACCTTTTTGTATGTAGAATATATATTTTTTTTGTTTAATTAACCTGTTTTCGATATTTTTATTGTAATCTTCCTGCATGGAAAGTCCAACAAGATAACAGTTCAAAGAATACACATGAATTGTTTTTTATAAGTACACAAGTTTGAACACTTCATGGTTTAAGGATCAAATCAAGAAAATCGCCAATTGTCACATTCTTCATGGTGAACTGAAGCAGAGGTGTCACTTCCTGTCGTGGGTAAACGGGTACCAGGTTGGATGGAAAGTTTAAAGGTCACATAACGTTTTCATAGATTGGTTCTCCTCAGTTGACTCTTTTGTGTCCGACGATGATGTGGATTGATTTTAAGAAGAGTCTAAACTCAGACAGTGATGGATGAGCTTACGCAGAAGAGGAGGACATGTGGTTAAAACATGGCCGGGGATTATTAACGATCATTTCCTGCTGCCTTCGTTACTGCAACAGAGAGAGAGAGAGAGAGGGAGAGAGGGGAATGGTCTCTCTTCATCTCATGCTGGATCTCTCTCCGTCTGATCTGATGTCAGAGTCAGATGCTCTTTGCTTCCTGGCTCGTATTAATATGCGTTTTGTTATCTGTGTGGGTATTTCACAGCATGAGAAACACTTTGACAATCCCTCTGCTTCTGGCTTCATTCACCTGGCAGGCCTCCAATACTCATGACTGTTGTCTGTGTGTGTGTGTGTGTGTGTGTGTGTGTGTGTGTGTGTGTGTGTGTGTGTGTGTGTGTGTGTGTGTGTGTGTGCGTGCTCACTACTGAGTCTTTGCCAGTCACTGTGTTTTGGGAGATATCACAACTGACAGTTTCTTTTTCCTTCCTTTTATTTCTATCCCGTCATTCATTGTGTGTGTGTGTGTGTGTGAGAGATGTGTGTGTGTGTGTGTGTGTGTGTGTGTGTGTGTGTGTGTGTGTGTGTGTGTGTGTGTGTGTGTGTGTGTGTGTGTGTGTGTGTGTGTTAAAGGAGTCGGTAAACTACTCCTCCAGCAGTTTGATCCAGAGATCCACTATCCTCTGCCCACCTTCTGACCAGCTGGGGCTGTGTGTGTGTGTGTGTGTGTGTGTGTGTGTGTGTGTGTGTGTGTGTGTGTGTGTGTGTGTGTGTGTGTGTGTGTGTGTGTGTGTGTGTGTGTGCGTGTGTCTGTGTGTGTGTCTGTGTGTGTGGTGGACGCCAGGCAAAGGAAAATCAATGGTATTAATTTGCGGAGGCAGTGGTGTGAGCTGAGGCAATCTGCTGCACACTGGGAACCAAGCTTTGCTGTGCTTTGCTGTGACACACTACACACACACACACACACACACACACACACACACACACACACACACACACACACACACACACAGACCCACCTCCTTTCCAATTCCACCACACCAAATCACACCTTCCCTCCTCTCTTCTCCTGTTTAGTTTGCATTCACAGACAATATCAGTTTACAGTTTATGAGGCACACTGGAATGTCAGGCTTCACTCGCTTCCGTCTCCCTCCCTCCCTCCCCCATCTATCTCTCTCTCTCTTTCTATCTCTCTCTCTCTCTCTCTCTCTCTCTCTAGCTCACTCGCTCTTCTGGTCCAGGTAATTAAAAGGCAGGCTGCTCCATGGTGGCAGGAGGGAGGAGAGGACTGCAGGGTAGAGACACGACCACACACTGGCCACGCACTACCTATGCCAACAACACCAACACACACACACACACACACACACACACACACACACACACACACACACACACACACACACACACACACACACACACACACACACACACACACACACACTATGCAACTGTCTACCAAATGCAGACAAATGTGGTTTGTCGATCCTGCAACCTGCACCGTTTTTGGTAAAAGCACTACAGATACATAATAAACTACATTATTCCAAAAGCATGCATGATTTTAATAACATGTTCCATACCAGGCAGCAACCTACAGTAATGAAAAGTTAAGCCAATGCAGAAGTGTTTTAAACCTGCACTATCTCTACTGACCAGCAGGGGGCGACTCCTCTGGTTGCAAAAATGAAGTCTAATTGTATAGAAGTCTATGAGAAAATGACTCTACTTCTCTCTTGATTTATTCCCTCAGTAAACATTGTAAACATGAGTTTATGGTCTCAATCTCTAGTTTCAAGTCTTCTTTAATACAGCATGATGCTAATTTTGCTCGCTGGTTGCAAAAAAACCAAGATGGAGACGGCCAAAAAGCCAAACTCGAGGCTTCAAAACAGTAGTCCACAAACCAATGAGTGACGTCCCGATGACTACATCTAATTTGTTTAAACAGTCTATGAACCTAACATGAAATGAAAATTATTTGATTAATGCAGTTAGCTGGTTTATTTTCAGTCTGCTGTTTTTTTAATGCAAATGTTTTATGATTTTAACTTTTTATTATTTTGTTTTCAAGTCAGTTTTTTTTTTAGTATTTATGTAAATTACCATCTTGACCATGACCCTCTTACAAAAGAGATTTAATCTGAATGGGATTATCCTGGATAAAGGTCAAATAAAAATACCATAATAAACTGAATTGAAAATGCAACAGAATTTTTAATGTTTCAAATATTGGTATTAGATCATGGCTAAAAGAGAACCATCATTGTTCTCACATCTATTGCCCCTGAAGACAACCCTGTATTTTCTTTATTGTATGAATGTTTTGTGGATGCATTGTTGTGTACGTGTTTTCTTTTGCTTCATGATACTTTTTTTTTTTTAATCCTCCCTATGGACGTGTAGTAAATTAGCGTTTCGCTGCAAAACATCAAACACAGTGCCTCTAGTCCTATTAGGTCACTATTCTAATGCTCCTGTGATGTCCTTATCACTAAACTAAACTAAAACAATCCAACATGAACCACACGGTCACAGATGGAGAAGGTTATGCGGCTTTGCAGCAGCCGTGGTGACTGATTAGTCTGAAAACTAACTGGTCTGCAATTACCAAAACCCTCATTTTCTTTCAGTATTACAGTTAATAAATCATGGCTCATAACAGTTTTATTTCAGGGCTTTTATGTCACAATTAATGCACTTGAGTAGATGCACTAGCACGCCACGCTTAACGAGGGAATGACTCAAACTTGACTCAAAGCACTTCCTTTGACAAGTCACGCACTCCACATATACTCCTCTTGAGTACATCTAATTTCTGACCACTTCAAAATGTCTGCATTAAATTCATTTGATTGTGTTTAAAGCAGTCATGGGCAACTGAGTACAGGTAGAGTAAGTTGTTGATATGTCAATGGAATTAATTGACACTAAACATTGCAAGCATACCAGTTCCTTCCAGGCTGCAACAGATACCAATGGCTCATTTATACTGAACTCACTTGTGATACCAGGTTCTTTTCTCTATTTCGTTTCCAATTGATGATTTAAAGAGGGATTCTCAGCTGATCGCCAAAGCGACTCTGCCTTAAACTGCCGTGACATCATCTTCAACGCCATACTCGCTGAATCCTTTCTTTGGCAAACAGAAATATCTGAACTTCTTATTGTACGGTGTAGTTTTGCAGACTGCTGTTTTTAAAATGTGGGTCAATAGAATAAAAGAATTCTGTTGGCTATTGATGGTAGTTTGGCTATTTTAAAACCATGGGTTGTGCAGGATGTCCCGTGTTGCGCTAGTGACGCAGTCCTGTAACTCTACCTTCTAGTATCGGCTCAGCTCGCTTGGTATCTCGGCTGAAGTGGTGCCATAAAAAGTACCAGGTACCATCACCAAGTTTTGCTAAAGGAAAACCAAAAAAGAGCTATTCGAGTTGTGAGGATACCCGATATTTAGTAGTTGCTACCAATACCAATGAAATTACACAATTTCCTGATACCCAATTTGATACTACAGACAAAATCAAACAGGTCATTGTTCCCTCTTCATAGTCAATTTTGTATTGCTGTGAAAACATCTCCTTCTAACAATTGTACTTATTCAGGTTTCTCGCCAAACACGACATGTTACAAGATTACATTTAGACGTCCTGACAGCGTTATCATTTACCTTTCGCTTCCCGATACAAGTTCTTATTGAATTGAACATGAATGCATCATGATGCACCCTTGGTGAACACTAGCCGCTAGCTGCGCAGGACCATGACCGCTAACAGCTAACGCTACCTAGCTCTCCTGCTAGTTTCAACACAGATTTGTTGTTCCTCTTGCGGTACTGTTAAAAAAAACAAGTTCAGCTGCGTTTCCAGAATTTTTTCATCGTTTTGGTTACCAAAGTATCGGTTTTAGTGACATCCGTAAGTATAGAACGCTGTAAAGGTGGCAAAGGTTGCCCACGCCAAAGAATGAATGCAGTTAGCTGAACCCAAACTGGGTGGTTGAGGAAGGGCCTGGTGTTCTCTAGTGGGGTTTCAACCGAGCTCTTACTTACAGCTTGTTTCAGTAAATTTAGGTCAAAAGAATAGAAATTTTTTGGGTCTTTTGTCTTCTTTCGGCTTTGACGCCTGCCTCTGAATGACTCATATTACACAACACTTTTTAACAGCAACCTCATTGGTAGGACAATGACAACCATGTGACTGTGACAAAGTCCAAATGTGGTCTAACGTTTGCTATCAGAATGTACCTGCATGGTGTGGCCGAAAGCATGGTCCACAGGAAATAATGCACACAAGTTTGCAAAAATAAACTGTAGGAGCTAGCGCCGCTAACAGCATTCTACAAAAGTTGTAAATTATCCAGCGTCTTATCGCACATTACTGTCTACCGTAAGAGTCTTTCTCTGAGCTAAAATAGACGGCCACCTGCCATGAACTCCAAACTGGGTTCATTATCATGTTTTATGAGTTATTAAAACCAACCTCATACACATATCTTTCATTTTGACAACTAAACCTGCATTTGATGAACTCAGAGGGCCATTTTTCAGTTTTAACGACGTCTGATGATCCTCAGTGATGGTTTCCGATGAATATGCCCATCATTTGATATACAAGTACACATTATGACAGTGCCGTGTCTACATTACTCACAGCTATTTATTATGGCAATTAGGAGGCATTTTCAGCTTAGTGGTGGATGTTTGGTACATTTACAAACTAAAATGAGCTGCCAATCTCGTTATAGCATCAGTGTTTGTGCTGGTATTTCATTCACGTACACTGGCTGTGATAAAACCCCCTTTTGTCACAGTTATGAGATTAAACTCGCACACATACAGGACGTATGGTTATGAGATTTAGATACACACAAAACAGGCACACTGCTCTTTTTCTTTTCTCTCTCCATGTGTCCAGCATAACAGCAGACATGACTAATCCACTGTAGAGGGTCTTAATCCAATCAGACCTGTTGTCTGCTGAACCGAGACACGGAGGGCCACCGCTCTGATATTGTTAAACATAAGCGCATGGCACACTCACACACTTTCTCTCAAAACACAGCCTTGTATTGGTATATGCTAGCTGTAAAATCTAAAGTATGTAAAAAGCTGATTTAATATCTGGCCGTTGCTTCGATCAGTCATGTTTAAATTGGCTCACTAGGTTTAAATACTGGCGACATTGCTAATAATAAATCCAGCGAGGCCAGAAACAGGAGCATCATAAGAAAACCGTTTAGCTCAATTTTATGTTGAGGTAAGAACTTAAAGTAGGTGCACCTGAAATGTAATGAGGGATGCAAGGATTCAGCCCGGTATCATGGCAGGTCGTCACGGAATGCAATCGTGTGGTTCACCAAGGAAATAATACACAAATGAAATGCATCTCCGTGACGGTCAGAGCAAGTGACAAACTTTTTAATATCCAACAAGAGGACTATTGGTGGGGGGGATGGGTTCAACAAACAGGATTTTCAACCAAAAGACCGACACCGTGCTGTGGTTTTATTGTATTGGTTTGGTTGCCTCAACCAAACTGTTTGTAAAAGTTTTTCTAAACCTAATTACATGGTTGCCCACACCTAACTGTTTTCATCAACCTAACTGTTGGTGGTTTTGTTGTCTAAACCTAACTGTTGGTGGTTTTGTTATCTAAACCTAACTGTTGGTGGTTTTGTTGTCTAAACCTAACTGTTGGTGGTTTTGTTATCTAAACCTGTTGGTGGTTTTGTTATCTAAACCTAACTGTTGGTGGTTTTGTTATCTAAACCTAACTGTTGGTGGTTTTGTTATCTAAACCTAACTGTTGGTGGTTTTGTTGTCTAAACCTAACTGTCTAAACCTAACTGTTGGTGGTTTTGTTGTCTAAACCTAACTGTTGGTGGTTTTGTTGCCTAAACCTTACGGTGCAAGGAAGCACTGTCATTTCTATAATTCATACAAAATGAAGATTGAACCTTGAGTGTGTCAATACATATGAATATCTGGAAAAAACATTCTTTTGAATGTTTATATGAATTTCATCTTAATCAGCCAACCCTGTCAACCCTTTCTCCTGGTCTCTGGTCTCCTGCTGCTCATCGGGACTGATACGCATGGCTGCTCACAGTGTTTTAATTGACTTTGGCTTCTGCTTTTGAATAACATAAACAATGAAAAGCTGCCAGGTGGTGATTGTGAGGCACCGAGTTATTACTCCCACTCCAAGATCTCTCACGTGGCGTTGAGATGCTTTCAATTCTTATCTCTTGAGTCCTTTTTGATTTATTTATCGTAATTCATAGCTCAACACTCGTCTTTGCTTTCTCTTCTCACTTCTGTCACTCTCTGTCACAAGGCCAGTCTTAGTATTTATTTTCTATCTAACACACACACACACACACACACACACACACACACACACACACACACACACAAACACACACACACACACACACATAAATCTCTTTGAAGAGATGAACTGGCATGATTTTAGTTGTGTCGACTCCTCATTGACTATTTGCTGTTGTTTGCAGGGATGTGGATTGTTGACGACTGATGTTGCGTTATAGCTTTTCTCTCTTGTCATCTCAGCCAAGGAGGAGCAAAAACATAATAATATTCCCCGGTCTGCTTTCATCTCGGAGACCTCAGACTCTCGCCTGTTTATTGAATAGCTGAGGAGTAATTTTCTAGTTTCTCGTGTCGGGAAGAAGAAAACTCACAAGACAAATGGTCCAATTCTACTTTAACGGGCCCATTCATATTGTAATAGAGGGGACGGAACAAAGAAAGGAGAGAGCCGGGACATTAGGAATGGCACAGTCAGCCTTAGTCACTGTGTTTGACTCTGCGTGAATGTGTGTGTGTGTGTGTGTGTTAGAGAGAAAGAGAGATAGGTTTTTCTCTTTAATTCTCTCTGTTGGAGATGTACTACCTCAGGGATATTCTGCCATCTGATCCATTTTAGTCGTGTGGCAAACAGCCAGGGCATCTTTTCAATTACAGAGAAATGGATAGTGTGTGTGACTGTGTGTGTGTGACTGTGTGTGTGTGTGACTGTGTGTGTGTGTGTCAATGCTAGTGTGCATGCATGGGTCTGTGAATGTGTGTGAAGACAGAGAGGAAAGACAAAGACACAGCAATGCAGGGAGAAGGAGAGAGGGAGAGAAAAGAGATATTGAAAGAGAGAGAAAAGAGATATTGAAAGAGAGAGAAAAGAGATATTGAGAGAGAGAGAAAAGAGATATTGAGAGAGAGAAAAGAGATATTGAGAGAGAGAAAAGAGATATTGAAAGAGATATTGAGAGAGAGAGAGAAAATAGATGTTGAGAGAGAGAGAAAAAAGACATAGAGAGAGAGAGAGAGAGAGAGAGAAGGTATTGAGAGGAAGCAAAGTGTGAAACAGCAAAAGGTCCAAAAGTGGAGGTACATTCCTCCATCGCTGGCTTAGGACTCACCAAGAGACCAGGAGTCATATGAAGGGAGGAGTGGGAGAGAGAAGAGAGAGAGAGAAAGAGAGAGAGAAAGAGAGAGAGATGGAATAGGACGGCTTTGCCATGGAGGGAGAAAATACTGCTCCCCCTCCGTCTTTAAGCCGAGCAATAATTTAAAGCCTCGGCCCTCTGAAGCCTTGGATCCACATTGACTGGTCATCTTAAATCAAATCAGGGCACCGGGCTGGCCGCTCTGTGTGTGTGTGTGTGTGTGTGTGTGTGTGTGTGTGTGTGTGTGTGTGTGTGTGTGTGTGTGTGTGTGTGTGTGCGTGTGTGTGTGTGTGTGTGTGTTGCAGCGGGAGCCCCTGGTCTACTCTGAATTATTGACGCTGGAGAATAATTGATTGGTTCACCTTCAGGCCTATCAGCCTCTTGTCTGAGTGCACCGCCTCATATCAGCATGCCTCCTCCGGTTCACTCCCACTCCCTCACACTCTCGCCCTCCTCTTTTTATTCCCGTCTTTTTCTCCTCCTACTTTTTGGTTTTTCTACCAAAAAACGTATTTTTTGCACATAGCGGCCGTGGCATTGAGACACACAAGATGGGTTTGGGTTTTATGTGCAAAGGTTTTAAGAGATCTGACTATGGAACTGTTGCAGATTGGTTGGATTTGTTTTGAGATGCATTGACAAATTCATATTTTCTAAACACAGGAGCAATCATCAACGGTTTTCATTTTTTTATTTTATCAATGTTTTCAGGTTGTCTCTCTGGTCCATTCTCCTGAACGCCTTTTAGAGAATTTCTTCAAATTTGGCACAAACGTCCACTTTGACTTAAGGACGAACTGATCAGATTTTGGGGATTCAGACTTCAATCGTTAACCCCGATATCTCAAAAACACTTTGAAGGAATTTCTTCAAATTTGGCACAAACGTAGACCTGGATTTAAGGATGAACTGATAAGATTTTGGGGTTCAAAGGTCACTGTGACCTCGGATCCTTTGCATCCTCATGAACGAGATATTTAGGGGAACGCAAAATCTTCAAATTTGGTCCAAATGTCCGCGTGGACTCTGAGTTTTGGAGCTCAAAGGTCAAAGTCACTGCGGCCTCACATAATACAATTTTTCAACAAAACTCAAGAAGTCATGTGTTAATTATGACAATTCCACAAAAATGTCCACTAGGCTAAAATGATCAAGTGACAGACATGGATTTAAACTGCAACTTGACCGGTTGACAGAACAAATTGTGCACAGCAGAGGTCTTAACGTTGAATATCTTAAAACACATGAAACAGAAACAATCCGTATGGCTCAAGAGCCATTCTCTTCTCTCTTTCCCCCCTTCACCTGTTATCGCTCCGTCTGTCCGTCCTCCCCGGTGCTGTGACGACCTCTGACCCTGACAGGCTGTGCAGTGTGTGATCGGTCATGGCCAGCTGTAGTGTACCGGCACATGCATCCAATCAATAACATGATTCTGCAGGCAGGAGATGGCCGTGACATACGACCGCTGCTCTGACACACATGCACTAGTACGTACACACACACACACACATGAGCAGAGGTGCACACTACATGCTGGGATGACATACAGCCCCACTGCTCTGACAGGCTGGAGATGAGGTGAGGATGAATGGATAGATGAATGAATGGATGGTTCGGGGTGGAGGTAATGGAGAAAGGTGAACGGTGCAGATGCGGTTGCTGGGTAACCGTCGGCGATGATGGAGTTTGACACTCTTTATCCTGTTTTAGGCCTCGCAGAGAGCGGACTGTTCATGATAAGAGAACTCAAGAACACCTTGAAGGAATCTCTTCAAATTTGGCACAAATGTAGACTTGGATTTAAGGATGAACTGATCAGATTTTGGGGTTCAAAGGTCACTGTGACTCCCCGTCCCTCCCATCCTTGTGAACCCGATATCCCAAGAACACCTGATAGGAATTTCTTTAAATTCAGCCCAAACGTCCACTTGGACTCAAGAAAAAAACTGATCGGATTTTTGGGAGCTAAAAGGCCAAAGTCACTGTGGCCTCTCAAAAATATATTTTTCAACAAAACTCAAGAAGTCATGTGCTAATTATGACTTAATAAGTCATCAAAAATGTCTGCTAGGATAAAAAAGATGAACAGATGGATGAATGGATGGATCGGGGTGGAGGTAATGGAGAAAGGTGAACGGTGCGGATGCGGTCGCTTGGTAACCGTCGGCGACGATTGAGTTTGAAACCATTTATCCTGTTTTAGGCCTCGCAGAGAGCGGACTGTTTATGATAAGAGAACTCAAGAACACCTTGAAGGAATTTCTTCAAATTTGGCACCAATGTAGACTTGGATTTAAGGATGAACTGATCAGATTTTGGGTAACTCCCCCCCCGCCCCTCCCATCCTTGTGAACCCAATATCCAATGCTGTTGCTGGATAACCGTCGGCGACGATGGACCATTTATCCCATTCTAGGCCTCGCAGACTGTTTATGATAAGTCTCCAGGTATGGATTTTTTTTTTTTTTTTACATCCTCCATAACTCTAGATGCTTTCGGAATCGGCCGTCTGGCGGGTCTCACGGTTATGAACCCCCCCCCCAACAAAATATAGAGCTCAATAACCAGCTCACTGTGCAAATCTCATCACAGAACTCTCACTGCATCTCTTGGGTTGTTGGGGTATTTTCTTTCAAAGCCGCCAAGAACCATTTCCTCTCCCTCCTCTACAGCACAAACGACTGTAAAAGCCTCTATTGACATCAGAGTGTGGCTCTAATGCCATATAACTATGCACTGCATTGCCCGCTCTACTATTATTGAAAATGTAATCTTATTGTCGGCATGCATTTCAAATGATATTCACGCCCCTGAGCTTGTTTAGTCCGTTTTGAAACTGTTCAAACTCCCCAAAGCTCTCGAGCGATGGCGCATCCCAGCACAAACTGCACATGCCGATTCAGCGTTATTCCATTTACAAAAGGCAATGCTCTCTTCTTATGTTAGTGTAAACACCTGCTGCTTGTTGTATCCATATCAGGGCTGTACTCAGGCGCATTATGCAAATGAGTGAACCTGGATTAGACCAATGGGAGGGTTAGGATAGTGTAATCCTCTCTCCTGTACACTTGATTATCATATACACACCGCGGCCGCGTCCCGTCTAATAATCCCTCTGACTCCACCCGACTCAGGGAGAGAGACAGTCAGATATAAAGAGAGAGAGAGAGCATCTCCTCACCCACTGCGTTCTCCTCTGAATGTGCTGACTCCATCAGAATACCTTCACAGCGAAAAGAGAAGTCAATTAACCTGCATGCGTCTCTCCAGTGTGTAGCTCAGTGTGTGTTTGTGGTGTGTCTGTGTTTGTGGTGTCTGTGTGTAGCTCAGTGTGTGTTTGTGGTGTCTGTGTGGAGCTCAGTGTGTGTTTGTGGTGTCTGTGTGGAGCTCAGTGTGTGTTTGTGGTGTCTGTGTGTAGCTCAGTGTGTGTTTGTGGTGTCTGTGTGGAGCTCAGTGTGTGTTTGTGGTGTCTGTGTGGAGCTCAGTGTGTGTTTGTGGTGTCTGTGTGGAGCTCAGTGTGTGTTTGTGGTGTCTGTGTGTAGCTCAGTGTGTGTTTGTGGTGTCTGTGTGGAGCTCAGTGTGTGTTTGTGGTGTCTGTGTGTAGCTCAGTGTGTGTTTGTGGTGTCTGTGTGTAGCTCAGTGTGTCTGTGTGTAGCTCAGTGTGTGTTTGTGGTGTCTGTGTGGAGCTCAGTGTGTGCGGTTTGTCTATTTGAATGACAGGCAGGGGTGCGTTAATCCCGTCGCCTTAGCTTGTCACCGCAGTCAGCTCACATAAACAAGGAGGAGGGAGACACAAAGTAAAAGCACAACACAGATAGTGACAAACACACAAAAGTAAGTCCGACCCGTCTCTTCCAGCCGGGATAATTAATCATCAGAATGTCTCTCTCTACACACAGCGTTTTGTTTCATGAGCTTCGGCGTCACACTGCAGAGTCCTGCTGCTACAGCGCCTCGCTTTCACTGTCACACACCGGCAGAGGAGCACCACTTCTCTGTGGGGCGGAGCTATGAGACGGCCCTCAGTCTCAGCGTGGCGTCTCTGTCTTAACTGTGACAGTATGGGGAGAGGGGGAGAGGGGGAGGAGAATGGGTAATAGAGACAGACACAGAGAGAGAGAGAGAGAGACCACAGTACGTGGCACCAGAGGTAATTAGCAGAGTAGCTGTTTGAGGGGGTGGTTGGGGGGGCTATAGCCGTGACACTGCAGGAAGGAGCTGGGGGAATAATTAGCCGGTAACACCCGTCAAGCTTTCACAGAGAGGGGATGTGTTATTCTACTTCTGCTCTCCGCTGAGGAACGCCAGACCTCCACACTCGGCCCAACACCTACCGGCCTATGGCCTGCAAATCCTGTGTGTGTGTGTGTGTGTGTGTGTGTGTGTGTGTGTGTGTGTGTGTGTGTGTGTGTGTGTGTGTGTGTGTGTGTGTGTGTGTGTGTGTGTCATGTATCTGCTCAACTGGCCATATTTAGAGCATGTTAATTGGGTATTGATTGTGGTGCACTCAGTAATGATGTATGACAGTTTCAGGTGAGTCTGTCAGTGTGCGGAGTGCATGCATACCTGTGTGTGTGTGTGTGTGTGTGTGTGTGTGTGTGTGTGTGTGTGTGTGTGTGTGTGTGTGTGTGTGTGTGTGTGCGTGTGTTCCTCTTATCAATAAGCACGCACCATTTTTCCAATCAGACCTCCTCAGTGGAAAACCTTCTTTCTTTTCTCCCTGTAACTCGGTCAATGCGCCCCATCATAACCAGCCACACCACCGTTACGAATAACATTTTGACACAACAAAGCCGACTTTTGGCTAATGACATTTGGCCTCTGTGCCCGAATAGATTTAAAACAGCAGCATAGTCTTTAATTTAGTCCTTTTATTTGGTTATGTCTGGATTAAAATGGGGTTTTAAAAACATCTGTATTTTTAGCTTGTAGCTGTGGATTGCTGCTTTCACTGGACCAATAGAATAAACTGAACAGAACAGAGGTGATGTGGGAGTCCTTACAGGAAAATGAATTTATTAGATAGTTAAAAAACAGTGATGTAATTAATTAGACCCACTTTATAGACATTAAGGAATTCAATTTGAATTCAGAGATTCTTATTAGTGCTTAAGTATCCAGTGTTCATTTGGGCAGTTATTTCAGATTTTGTCTTTATTGTTTTAGGCTCATTCATTTTAGTCCTGTTATAGTTGCAGAAACTATAACAGGACTCATTACAATGAAGTTATTTTTAGTCATTACTTTAAAATGTTTAGTCTCTCAGTTAAGTCTTTTTTCATGAGTGTATTTGAGTATTTCAGTCAATCTAGTCGAGCAATAACGAGGATTTTGTCATTTTAGTCAAATTTATTTCACATCACATCTTCATCATTATCTGATGAAAAACACACGTTGGATGATTAGGAACGCAGCTTTGTAGGGATGGGCATTCCAAGGAGAAAGTACTGTTTGATCATCCTTCGAAGATCTATTTTGCATGTTTGATATCTTCACAGTTGGTGTTGACAGACGTTGGTGCCTTCTCATCGTCTTGTCTTAGTCATGGAAATAAAGGTCGTTGACGAACATCATTAGTGTTAAAAAGATTGTTTTATATACTTATTTTATAGTGATATTGTGGAATTTTGTATTGGTCCTTCAGTCATTGTCAATATACAATATAGTACAGTGACATACTGACCTTCTAGGACTATATTCTCCTCCGTATGGGGAATTGTATTGTTTTAAATTAAATTTAAACATGTACATTTAGCAGATATCATGACATTTTTACAGTTGTAATAACAGTTTGCATTGCGGCCCTTTGTGTACAGTTGGATTGATGTTCCTCTACAGTCACTCTGCAGTGCAGGGACTCGTCCACAAAGACCCAAACGTACAGCAGCAAACCCAGTTACAGAAGCCATCGTCATCCGTCTCCATCTATCTGCTGCTGCAGCGGTAACCTGGTTATGGTGCAGCCGACCACGGCCATGTCGTGTCCCCAGTGTCCCATCGCCCGCCTCAGAGACACTCTCTGTCTCTTCAAAAAACACTTTCCTTTCTTTCCTTTTTCCCGGAGCTGCTGGAGTTATCGGATTAAAGGAATACATCGGCCACAAAATGACCATTTGTGTGTCAGTTACTCACCCTGTGTTACCTTCTGGAAGAAAACTGTTTTTCTCGCATGCCTCCAGGGTGAACAGGGAATCCAAAAGAAAAAAGACAATTCTTGATAAATTGAATTGAAATTGGGGCCAACTACTTTGTGTGGGCATGCAAGAAGAAGGATTTTACAAGGATGAATGGTGCAAGTATACCTTTAAGACCTTTGTCTTTATAAAATGCAAAATGACAACGATCTAAATTCCTGTTTGATTTCCGATTCGTCCCTCTGTTAGAAAAACATAATTTGGAAATAATTGAAAAATATGAAAAAGGTCGCTAGTATGAGAAATACTTTAAAAGTCATTACTGATGTTGTGTTTTAAAAGAGCTTTGCTTTCATATTTTTGAAGTTGAAAGTCATTTGTGTGTTTGAGGTAAATGTCCCGGCACCCAGTATTTGGCGTCCTTCTTCAAACAGTGTGTCTGGTGCACATTCTCGTTGACTCACATTGGGTCTTCTCTTCACTTTTTGGACAAGCTAGCTAAACAGTGACTTATTTATGAACTTAATCTCTGCCTTAACCCAGAGATTAAACCTACAGGACACCTTACGTCTTAATTTTTAACGTCAAACAGGAATTATTTTTTTACATATTTGTGATAATCAATCTACGAAAATATACTTTTTGCTCCTTTAAACGTTACTGCTCACACACGGCTGCAACTGTGACGAGACTTCCCAGCAGTTTTGCAAATGACTTTAACCCAACAGCTGATACATTTTTAAATTGACCATCGTAATGTTCAACTGCAAAATAAAGATCCAGGATAGATCCATAAAACAAAACGAGCAAAGATTACCGTTACTGTCCGATCTCATTGTGATTTTAATAATCCCACTCACACATAACTTAACTCTCATAAACTCACGAGCTGATTGTTAATTTCACAGCTAACAATAGGGTGCAATTCATTTTTAAATGCGTTGACAAACAGACGTTATGGTTATATAATTTAACGTTAGGGTAAACCACGTTAACGTGAACAATAGACTTGGGTGACTTGATTCTTTAGAAGTACTCTGCACGTTAGCTAGCCAGTAAATTCCATCCAATGTTTTCATGGCACATGATATAGGGGTCATGCTATGACTTTATAACATTAGCATGGCTAAAAAATGCAGTAAAGTAAAATTAGTAACCTACATTATTTGTACCAAACTAACGTAACTCATGAACATGCACAGGGCTGAAACAGGCAAGGACATTGCCCCAGCATGCACTGGGACATCCTGCAAAACCACGCACATCCGGGTGAAATATCAAGTTTTCCATGGACTCACACTTTGCAGTCAGTCTGCTCTCTCAACTTAACCTGCACACAGTGCAGTTAGGTGGAATATTTTCCCTATTCTATTCATCTATCATACTGTGCATTTATTTACTGTTTGTTACGGTAACTTTATACTCTTGAGTCGTATATAAACTCTGCGTATCTGCTCTGTTTGTTTAATGACGCCAAGGTTGGAAGGAAAAACATGGACCCATGTCCTTAAAAACACTTAGAGGAACCCACATCACCCATCACATGACCTTGTCAACCAATCACAGGTGTATTAGAAGGTTGTTTATGAGGCTCTGCAAGTTTCCAAAACTCCACTACCGTGTGGGGATTGATGGCGCTTGCTTCCTTCTCACATTGCAAACCTCACATTTTGCCCGCGCGCCACATTTCTATTTTTCTTTGCAGCACACTGTCACTATGAAGAGCCAAGCTTTGTCACATCCAATCCACCCTCCTCCTCCCTTTTCCTCCGTCTCATTCCCCGCCTGTATTGTGGATAAGTGCCTCTCCATTTCGCCATCCAGCAAAGTCATGAATGGACTCCATGGTGTGTTGGCTCCGCAAGAAAACCTGTCAAGTTTGTGTCCACTGTGAGTCCCAGTTTTTTATACTGTGCCAAAGCATTCAGCAGCTGCTCTCTTTCTCCCCCTTACTCTCCCTAGGAGTGGGTGAGGGTGTGTGTGTGCGTGTGTGTGTGTGTGTGTGTGTGTGTGTGTGTGTGTGTGTGTGTGTTTGTGTATTTCCGCGCCCTAAGCACTCTCTACCTGGAGATTACCCTTCGTTTTGCTGTGAGCCACTGGAGCTGCTGACACAGCAACTTCCTGCAGAGGAACTTTGCATATGTATTGACTCTGTGTGTGTGTGTGTGTGTGTGTGTGTGTGTGTGTGTGTGTGTGTGTGTGTGTGTGTGTGTGTGTGTGTGTGTCCCTGTATCTCTCCTATTCCCTCCACAGTGCATTGTAAGCTACTGTATATTGTAGATGAGCTCGCCTTTGATACCGTCACACCTCTTCATTTCATTTCATTCATTACTCTCCACGTTCACACCAGAGATTCGTATTTACTTTGCAGCTTACTTTAGATCCGTTAAGGTTGTTCACAAGTCCTTCAAAGTGTGTGTGTGTGTGTGTGTGTGTGTGTGTGTGTGTGTGTGTGTGTGTGTGTGTGTGTGTGTGTGATTTTTGTATGGATGACGCTAGGGGACTGGTTTTATTCCCTGCGCTCTGAGACAGCAGTCAAACGGGTCATAAATATACAGTAGCATCTGTTTGAGGTTCACACACACACACACACACACACACACACACACACAATTACATTACACTGCCCCGGCAACCGGAAGGGCGTTGGCTTTTTTTCCCCCTGACAACACTGACACCTCCCAGTAGGGGCCCGCATCGTTATGGCAACTGGGACAGTTGGATTTGCATATTCATGAATACTAATGAATGTGCAGGAATGGAAATTAAATGTTAAAACTCGTTTCTATTTTTTTTTTTTCTGGGGCCATATGGTGGACAGTGCACAGGGAGGGATCTGAGTTCACTTTGAATTTGTTTATGAATGTTGTTAGAGGAAGGATGAAGGGAAGGGAAGGAGGCGGAGGAGGAGGAGGAGGAGGAGGAGGAGGAGGAGGAGGGCGTTTACTGGATGCTGAGTGTTTGTGTTTGGGTCGGCCGATGATGGTTAAGGGACCGGACCGTCGGGAGTCTGATGATGGGGTCAGAGCGCGGTGCTTCTGAGAAGTTTAGTTTTTCTGCTGGTTGTTGACGTCAGAAACACTGAAAAACAAGAGTTGATAAAAATGTGGAGTTTTAGCATCGATACCAAAAGCCTGGACCTCTAAATTGATCTCATCCGGTTCCCTGAGGGGCCACGTTCTTAGTGTTGTTTTTTCCTTCTTGCGCTCACTTCATATTGTAACTTCTCATATTTTTGTTCTTAAAAAAAAAAATTCAGAGGGAGAAACTATTGAATTATGAAAGCAAACTGCAGGATGAGTCACACCGAGGAGATGCTGCTTATGATATCTGGAAAGTCTCTATGTTGTGGCTGAGGAAAGCGGCGAAGAGGTCATAGGTCAAACATTTTAATAAGTAGCAAAATCTTGATTACACCAGGCAGCAACCTCCAGTTCTGAAAAGTGAAGCCAATGCAGAAGTGCCTTAAACCTGCATTCTCTCTACTGTCCATCAGGGGGCGACTCCTCTGGTTGTATAGAAGTCTATGAGAAAATGACTCTACTTCTCTCTTGATTTATTCCCTCAGTAAACATTGTAAACATGAGTTTATGGTCTCAATCTCTAGTTTCAAGTCTTCTTCAATACAGCATGATGTTCATTTAGTAAATGATGCTCCATTTAGAGTCAAACAGACCATAAAGCAGGGGATGCTTTAGGGCGGGGCTACTTTGTTATTGACAGGTCTCTACCAGAGACGTATACGCCATCTCTATGTCACTCCTCAGCAGTCCAAATATGGTCACTTCTGTTCACTGGTTGCAAAAATCCAAGATGGTGGCTGATCGGGCCAAACTCATGCAAACCAATGGGTGATGTCACGCTGACCACGCCCACTGCTTATATTCAGTCTACGGCGTACAGTGAAATAAGCTCAGTGGTTATAAAAAGTAAAGCAGTCTTTCTCTCTAACCTTTTTGAATCCATCTGAAGAGCCTCTTCATTTGATCCCCTCTTGTGTTTCATCTCTGTACTCTGAACTGTGCTAACAATCCTTCTCCATCCTCCTCACTCTCCTCTTGTCACACTGTAACCTCTTCCCTCCCTCCACCACCCTCCACCCTCCACCCTCCACCAAACCGACTCATCGGTGGCCTGAAGCCGACTGCTGCTTTAAAAGAAAAGCCATTTATTTCATATCAAACACACACACACACACACACACACACACACACACACACACACACACACACACACACACTGAATAATTGCAAAATGTTGTCACCTCCACTAAAATTATAATTGCCACCTTTCGAAACTTAACAGAATAGATGAAAGTACTCCCGCAAGCTTTCAACTCCTTTAGTGCACGACACACCATGCCACACCCACCACACCCACAAACACACACACACACACACACACACACACACACACACACACACACACACACACACACACACACACACACACACACACACACACACACACAGTGCAGGGAGTAAAGGGAGAGGGGTCCCTAGAGATTGTTGCTCCTCAAGCAGGAGAACAACTGTTCCAGCTCATCAGCCTTTCTCCCAGCTCTGCACCATCACAGAGGGAGGAATACAGGTTAAATTGTGTGAAATCACCGTGACAGCACATGCAAATTCACCACAGCCCTCCCACAATGCAGCCTGTCAATCCTCCGTCTGTAAAGGCGTGTTTAGGTGCCCTCGTCAAAATGAACCTTTTTTCCCTCTCGGTGCCATCAGGACAGTAAAGCAGCTTCACCTGCATATGTATGTATGAGATGTAATCTGCATTGTTTATGCAAAAGCCTGTTTTCTGAACACAACATATACATCCTCAAGAGGATGAAAAAAATAAATTATACTCTTCTAGTGTGTATGTGTGTGTGTGAACGTCTTTATGTTCATACTTACAGCATGTTCAGGATTACTTGGAATACCGAAGCCTGTTTCCTGAGAGGAATTTTCTTCATTTCTGGCAGAAACTACATGTTGTCCTCTCTTAACTGCTTATGTCTTACCTCCCTGAGTTCTAATCTCTACTTGTAGTTGTCTAATCAGATGTATTTACAGATGCACACTGGGCTCTCTGCCTTCTATCTTTCTCTACATACAGTAATCTCCTTATGTTCCTCCACGTTTCCTATTTGTTGACTAGCTCTCCGTGGGGATTTACGCTTTGCAGAGCTCAACACTTACTTTTTAAAGAAACTGAACATTGTTTTGCCATTTTTGGTCACCTTATACTTTAAGTATTTAGGATACTATGCAGTTATACTGCAGCTAAATGATGAAAATGTGAAATGATGCACATGCTTTGGAGTAGTATTTCCTGTCCAGCTCAAAGATTCCGGGATATTTCGCCTCCCAAGTCTTCACAAATTTCCTTTTCGTCTTTTGTTCAACTTGATCTGGTTCTTTGATCAATTTCCACAATCGCTCGTGATGTTGATTCGTTAGTTTAACTTTTCATTTCACAGTCCAAAAACGTGATTTGCTTCGTCATCGTCTCTAAACCAGAGTTAATGCACCAACACATGTGCAGCGTTGTCACATGCAGGGTTTTCTGTACCCGTTCTGACTGTAACAGCAATATTTAATTATTACTAATGCAAGAACTATAAAAAAAAATGTTAATTTATATGTCAAACAGTTGCTGGCAACCAAAGGCCAAGAATTAGTTGTCAATTTCTCCAAATGGGTTGCAATTGGCAACCCCATACTGTCTAGTCCGGGTTAGTCCATTTTGCCTGATCTTCTTTCATCTAGCTATATACATCTGTGATTAATACAAAATACGTGTCTTTATTTGTCATCTATTGGCCTCCTTGACATTTTTGAAAAGAGGTCAGTCAGACTTTCAGACTGTGGACTGAAGTTAAGTTCCCCGTTGTATATCCGCACAGTATCCACTGTATCGACTTTATCGACTTCATCCACTGCAGTCAGACGGAAAGAAGCCGGATAAAGGAAGTGACTGTGCGTCGGTGTTGTAGAATCGGAGCCTCCAGGATTAACGCCGCTCCCCACGGACAGGAAACATCAGACAGAGCGGAGGAAGCTCGGACTGCAGCCGAGTGCAATGTTACACCTATTATCACACAATGTCCCAGAGTGCAGCGGGAGTCACAGCTAGTCGCTGCACACGGGGGCCACACTGTCTCACATGAGGCGCACACAGGAACAAAGTGCAGAAGAAGAAAACCAGCACAAAGACACCTATTCTCACGCATCTTGCTTCGTGGAATTATTTTGAAGAATATCTTGTGTCGTATTGAATATTAGATCCGACTATATCTTTTACAAGGCCGAACTCTCTTAGTTCTTTCTCTGTGTGTGTGTGTGTGTGTGTGTGTGTGTGTGTGTGTGTGTGTGTGAGTGTGTGTGTGTGTGACTCGTGTCCCCAGCCTCCTTTATTCGCCTGTTTGGTGTTTGTTGTCACAAGCCCAATTTGCATGTTGATATCAGCTCATTATGATCTTTAACTGACTTGATGAATGTAGATTATGCATCTCGGCACTCTTGCCGCAGTGGGTGCACATGTACATACACATGCGTACGGGCACACACGCATGCACACACAAACACGTGCACCGGGACTTTAAATGAATATGTATGTCCTGCAGAGGGACTCAGAATGAAAAAGACGAATAGTGGTGTTGTTCTACACGCCGTCTCTTCCAGAACAGCAGAATGAAGAAGCACAGCGGAGCAAGAGAGGGGGAAAAGATTGCAGAAAAGAAGAGGAAGAAGGGTCATCTGTTCTCGGTAGCGTTATTCACCATACATCACGTCTTTCCTTCCTGCTTTCTACTTCCTCACCTGCTCCCAGTGGGACATGCCAGCTTCTTTTCTTTCTATTTCTTTCTTCTCATGTATATCAGCAGGGATAACAAGCCGCCGTGATGAAACCAAACAGCAGCAGAGGGAAAGATGTCGGGTTTCCCCAAAAGAGAAATGACCAAGAAAGAAAAAAGCTAAATGGCTCCCACCAATTACAACAAACTTGTTGCAGTGCGAGTCTCCTTTTAATGGCTCACAGTAATTAGAGCAGATCCCACTTTTGAACTTCCTGTCTCCCTCTTACCGCTCGCTCTCCTCGCCCAATCGCTTCTTCATCTCTGTGTAGATGAAGTGATAAAAAGCCGAGAGCAGACAGAGAGCGAGGGATGTCTGGATTTAGATGCTTTTTTTTTTTTTTTTTTTTTTTTTTTTAGGGGCCGCCGGTGCTCTGTTACCAAGCAACAAGCAGGGAAAAAGTCCTGAGTCACTTGGTTTTCTGCGGTGAAAGCGGCTGATCTCGGCGAGGTCGGGGTGAAAGGTCAACGCAGCCCTCCTTCCAAGAGAATATTGACTTAAAGCAAATAATGCAGCTGCAGAAGAGTCTCAGGAAACACTGGAAATGTTGGAGTTTGATGCCATTTGTGAGGAGATGGGAGGGTGTGTGTGTGTGTGTGTTAGTGTGTGTGTGTGTGTGTGTGTGTGTGTGTGTGTGTGTGTGTGTGTGTGTGTGTGTGTGTGTGTGTGTGTGTTTGCATGCTTTTATACATGTTCTGTATGCAGTATGTGCCTGAAGCTTGTTTATGTCCTTGGTGGCTATTTTGTTGTTGTGCATGGATGCCCAACATGCATGTGTATGTTTTTTGGTGTGCGTCTATAGTTGAGGTGACCGAGTTAACCCCGCAGTGTGCAAATCTGAATTATTCATAGTGTGAAAGCCCACGAGACCCGTCTATCCTCAGTGTTACAAACGACTGCCTCCCGAACGCAGACGTCACGCTTCAGCATCTGGACGGCGAGGGTGGATGGTGTTATGTTTATTTTATGTTCCTTACAAGAGTATAAGCTCCCACATATTATGAACCGGGATGTAAATTATAGTGCCACTGCTGGGTGGATAACAAAACAGACACAAATAAAACCACGACACGTTATTGCTGGATCAAGAATGTTTTGGAATGGGAAGGTGGAAATCCTGCAGAAGGGGATAGATGCAGAATAAGACTTAAGGGGTGCTTTTCAATATACTAAATCTCTCCTCTCTTGACCCGGAAATCATGCCATCATGGAGGATCTTCCAAATCCTTAAAATGCACCTCGAGGCGTGACACACAGCTGGAATAATATCAAACCACTGCAGGACTATTCAAGTTGTAGTTATTTAAGATGATCAAACTTTCTGACCTTCACAGTTTGTAATGACTGCTTTAATCGTAACATGATGTTTATAAGTTCAAACAGCTGCTGACGACACATTTTTACACCAATAACAACATTCTCTTGCATTCAGCAGTCATTTTCTGTCCTTCATGTTGTCATGTAGACAGACAGGAATGTGCTGGTGTATATAATATATCACTCAACCATATATGTGCACATATATAGGTATTTCTAAATTTGCATAGTGCTTTCCATCCAAACATTTGCAGTGCTCTACACAATAACACATATAAAGGCTTTATATATATAATGATCTTACTTTTTATTTAAATACATAACTTTTAAATTTAAAGCAGTGCTCACTTAAATGATTATGTTATTTGTAAATCTGTAAATAAGTAAAGTTTAAAAAGGCAGAAATGGCCAAATGTCTGTTTATGTCCTTAGTGGCCATTTAGAAGAATACAATGCAAATGCAAACATAAGATGTCAATCCGTAGTCCAGTGAGATGTAACAAAAAGAAAATTCTAATTGAGTTAACATTAAGTGTTTTAACTAGATATTATTATTAGAAATATGATCAGACATACTATAGACTCATAGCGAGCCATTGAAAAACAGGCCTTGGACCGTAATTGTGCCACCAAAGATTTAAGAGTCAATGAATATATTCTATCTTTTTATTTTTGAATGATAAGACGGATGCTCATGTGATGGTGCATCAAACTAAATCCCATTAGCCTTGCATGTCACATCAAAAGCAGAAGACGTGACATGTTGCATTGTCTCGTCCGTATTAGATGGAGAGTCGTCAACGTTACCCTCAGTGAGACTTGAACACGCATTCACTCGTCCTGTGATCGGGACTATTAATCAGCGGGCAAAGCAGACAGACAGTGGGCGTACGGTGACTCAGCTCCTTCCTCTCATTGTGTCTCATTGTGTGTGTGTGTGTGTGTGTGTGTGTGTGTGTGGGTGTGTGGGTTGGCCCGAATAAGTTCCCTGCGGCTCCAAAACAGTGACGGGGAAAAACCTTTTATCGAGTCCTGATGATGATTCACGGAGCTGATTCCATCCGTGAATATGCTCTGCTTTGGTATTCTAGCTGGATCACATGACCTTTGATCTCCAGCCGACTGCCAGGTGCTCTCTCTGTGCGTCAACGTCTTTCTCATCTCTCTGTGCTCCACGTTGAGGCTCCTCACTGAGTATTTGGCCCTGGGGGCTGACTTAATGGACGTGTGAAGTGCTTCACTAATGGCTGCACAGTCGTACGTGCTCGCACATGCACTTGAACATGCCACATACAGGCGCATATCTTAACACAAGTGTGCGCACTTCTGCCCGTAATGACGGCAACACACATGGCCTCCGCTCTGCTCCCGTCAAAGGAGAGGGAGGGAGGAAGACAGTGAATGAAAAGAGGAAACAGAGAGAGTAGGGATGGGTAGTAATCGTTAGGGTTTTATTGATACTAGTACTCTTATCCATACTGCTTATTGGTTCGGTTCCTTAGCGATACTCTTATCAGTTCTTTTTGATTATTGTGTGAGAATAAAAGACAATTAATCAAGAAAAGACTTAAATTGCTTTATTATTCTTGGATGTAAACAAGTCCCGAAATCTTTAAAGTACATTCGCAGCTAAACAATTAGCTAAGTGATTAGCTTCCATTGATTAGCCTGTTCTTATTGCAGAGGACAAGGATGGATGGCTGATCCATGAACAGTTAAAAACGGATCATTTCTGCACATTTATTTTCTGCTTGTTGTCCAGATGTTAACTTCCCTTAACTTGTGAGGGTTTTATTGAGTTTGTACTGGAGTAAAATGTAGCCTCACTTTGGATCTTTGTGTTCTCTCTGACATGATGTGTGTCTCATGCAGGACATTTGAGACGAGGACATCTTACTGTATAACTTCTAAAGTACCGATTACAGAACAGTGAACTGTCAAATGTTGTACAGGTTCCCGTTAAGAGCCAGGTTTCAGGGGCCATCCCTAAGAGAGAGAGAGAGAGAGAGACAGAGAAAAGGCAGTGAAAAAATATGTTTTTCCTGTCCGTCTCCAAAACCTAATAGTTTCCTTTCTCCACCTGGCATGTGTCTCGTGTCTCCTCCAAACATGCCAAGTTGTTTGTGTTTGTGTATTAGGTTAAGTTTTTTTTTAATGCTGTCATTTTCTATAATAGATCAAATGGGTTATCATTTTAACATCACATGCACAACAGGAACGTGACCAGACGCTGGTATGGCAGCTCCTTCAAACGTCAGTCCTGGTCACATTGTGTCACAGAGACTGAACACACTTCCCGAGCGCAGAAAAAATGACTTCCATCTAAATGCGACATTTGTCACGGTGCTGTGGTAAAACATATCAGGTGAGCGGGTCGGGGTGTTGTTTCCTCACTCGTATGTGTCTCGTGAGGGAACGGATGAGGTTAATGTACAGAGTGTGAGCGCTACGGAGGATTATTCAGATGAAGAAGGGATTTTCATCTGCTTCATCTAATGAACACAGCCGCCTGTAATCAAATCCACATCAAGGCTGCCTAGGCTGTGCGTGTTTGTATGTGTGTGTGTGTGTGTGTGTGAATGTTAATTCCAGCAAGAGGATGGTTGTTATTTTAGCTCACATATAGATTTTCCTATCAAAGTTTTAAGTAATTCACCAAATTAGGTCTAACACTACAGCAGTTTGCAGATGTTCCGCTGAAAGAGCTTTCTAAAGTATCATACATTTTGAGTTACAAACTAGTCTAAAGTGTATTTGCGTACATCTACATTCGTTTTATATTCGTGCACAGCGAATGAATGGACATGTCTCTCGTAGCTTGGACATGGATTTCAGCCTTGTAATCCAATCACAGGGCCGGTAAATCAATTATAAAGAGCAGCTAAGAGATGGGTGTGTCTGTACGGTGCCAGGCGGAGAGATGGAGTTTGGCTCTCTGCCTGGAAACACTGGGACCACGAGTTGTCAAGCAGCCCGCACGAAAGGCAGCCATGTTGGTTAAACTGGTGTGGAAGATTAACACTGGGAATGAATGCTTGGCTTGCAGTTACGGACGCTCCTAACCACAAATGAGGTTTAATTGGAAGTTCAAACTTAGAGTTGTAGACTATATAAGAAAAAACCCAAAATTGAGCATTATTTTATTTATAAGCTATTTAAAATCGTTAACATTTTTCAATATCCATATTGTATTTCTAATTCCGCTGAAATCAATATGTCCTCGGTGTGTGGCGTTAAGTAGATTAAACACCAAAGAGGCACAAACCGCGCTAGGACCATAGACTTTATATAAGAATTGGACGTAATCATCTTGTCTTCATCGTTTTGATAGCGGATTGCCCTTCAGAAGCATCGAATTTGGCGATTTGGCCGTCGTGACGTAGAGATGCTGTAAACGGCTCTGGTAGCGACTGCGACCTGTCAAGCCCCGCCCTAAAGCATACCCTGCTTTATGGTCTGTTTGACTCTAAATGGAGCATCATTTACTAAATGAACATCATGCTGTATTGAAGAAGACTTGAAACTAGAGATTGAGACCATAAACTCATGTTTACAATGTTTACTGAGGGAATAAATCAAGAGAGAAGTAGAGTCATTTTCTCATAGACTTCTATACAACCAGAGGAGTCGCCCCCTGATGGACAGGAGAGAGAATGCAGGTTTAAAGACACTTCAGCATTGGCTTTGCTAGTCAGAAATGGAGGTTGATGCCTGGCTGGAACCCATATCCAACATCTCAGTGTGCAATTTAAATTCCATGAGCTTACTGGCTTTAGCCCGCTTCTTTGATTCAAATCCCGCTAGGTCGTTAGCTTCAGTCTGCAACATACGTGCTAGCCGGCTAGCTAGCTAGTGAGCTTGTTTCAGTCATTTTTGCTACTGGCCTTCCAGTTCAACAGGAGAGAACCAGACCGACTGCAGAACCCGGACGCTGTTTCAGGAAGAGGAAGAGGAAGAGGTGTGGACGGAAACCAGGAAAACACGGAGGGGTGGAAGTTAGTCAGGAGTTCTAAGTCGGGAAGAGTAGAGGCTTTCCACAGCAACAGCTGAGATGGCATAGGTCAATATGTCATTTAAATGTGTACATTAATACAATAGTAGTTATACTGCCTATTCACCATCCAGGTGGCTGTGGAACGCTTACAGTTACCCACTTCTGTTGAAGTAGGAAGCTAATGATTTAGACCAAATGTGTTTTTAAATGTGAAGGACATCTTGGTAATGTGATTCATAGCAATTAGTGACAATAGAAAACAAAGAAACGGCCCTCAGGTTTTCATTGGTTGTTGGGGAGAATTTAGGGAAATAAGTGGAAACACAATTTGTCAGAGGAGAACAACGTTGTGATGAAAAGGTCCTGAAATGAACCAGAGAAGAATCCTCGTTTGTTTGCCTCCCGCTTCCGTCCGTTAGACTCGTTTTATTTATGTAGAGTAATGTACGGTGTCACATTCAGGTTTTTGTGTGGGCTTGTTTGCCACTATTTCGCAGCCTGTTCTAATGTGACAACATA
Organism: Anoplopoma fimbria; assembly: GCF_027596085.1. Classification (NCBI taxonomy): domain Eukaryota; kingdom Metazoa; phylum Chordata; class Actinopteri; order Perciformes; family Anoplopomatidae; genus Anoplopoma; species Anoplopoma fimbria. The sequence continues at coordinate 25,232,419 of NC_072456.1, forward strand.
CAAACTGCGAATGTGTTTCTGAGAAGAATGATGTGATGGAGAGTGAGAGAGAGAGAGAGAGAGAGAGACGGAGAGAGAGAGGCTGCTTGAGTTCAATTGGAAAAGTAAATCCTTTTGGTTTGATGCCAAATCATCATGAATGTAAAAATTTGTCAAGTTAAGTGTGGGGAAAAGAATGGAGAGATAAGGGTTATAAAAAAAAGAAGTCAGGAAGCGAAAATGAAATGCAAATGGCTCTTGAATGTAATTGTATGTTCACTCCGTCTCAGTATTTTCCCGTTAGTTTGTCTTCTCTCTCTCTCTCCGTCTCAAACAAACAGGTGCAGACGCAGGAAACAGATCTCACTTTAACTGTAAAAGCCACCTTACCACAAAGTTCTCACCCCCCCCGCCCCCGAGTACAATTAAGCCAACTTTGGCATGTCTTCTGAAAGAGAGCCGTGGGTTTCTCTCTGAATGAGGTTAGCTGCTGCCCTTGTACGTCTAAATGGGGTTAGCGATTGCAGCTCCGCTTTGGTAATCATGACGTTTGTTCTCTGCTGAATGCTAACGTCGATGCTAACCCGGTTTCATCAATGCTGCTAACGCCGTCCTCCAAATTGAATTAATTCACAGGAGGATGTCAACAATAACCCCCACAGCGCGCATGAGAGGGAACAGCTGAATTGCCTCGTTTTGAGTCCGATACAAACGAGCGCCGTCTGTTTAAACGCTTCTTTATAATCTTCTCCCTTTTTACTCAAAATCAGACGCGCATTCACTCCACGTGCTGCAAAGGTTGCTTTTTTTTTTAAATAATCTGTCCCATGCATCAAAGATAATGGTAGGGACTAGAGAGAAAGCACACAGAAACATGTGAGTTAGTATGTGTGTGTTTTTATTGAGTAAAGTTAATGTTATGCATTAGCTATGAATGTATTTCATCACAAGAGACTGGGTTGTATAGTCCGACCCTGTTTGAAGTACTAGCGTGTGTGTCTGTACAGTCCACGCCCGCGCTCCCACACACGCGTGTTCATGCTTGCGCTCGTGTGCACACACGCGTGGACATGCGTGCCCGGATGGATTATATTTTTTCTGTGCGCAAGAGATCCAACAGCCCCAGCCAATTCTAATGAACCAATTATAGTAAAGTCTTTTCCTCCTCTTCTTCTTGCATTTGATAGTGAGAGTCATGCTGTGGACTAAGCTGCTTTACTTTATTGCATCTCATTAACTTAACCAAAAAAATGATTTGAAGTCCAAATCAGCTGGTTTTTTTCTCTAAAAGAACATGCCATTGTAATGAGGCCCAGACCCAAAGTTAACTACCACTAGGAGCTAGATTTAATGTTCAAATCAGTAAAACTGGACCGGCAGCACCTCAAGGGCACTTTGGCATACGGAAAGGGGAGCCGGGGAATCGAACCGTCACCCTTTTTCCTTTTTATTTTTGTGGAAGAACCACATTTGATTTATTTTTTCTCAAAAACGTTACGTTGATGATGTGTTGTTTTACTTTTAAAAAGAATAATGCCTACTATATAGGAGTTGTTGCAGTTTATAAATGGTTTCTTTTACAAACCTGAGACATGTAACAAAACAAAAGAAGTATGACGACTGGGATGACACAAAGTGAATTCATTAAATATTTGTTTCAGTTGTGTCCTCCCAGTATTAATGCTTTTAAGATTTAATTTCGCTACGTGTAGTCTTGTGCCGATTGGTGATCGAAATATGTACTGCAGATTAAAGGTATGATAAATGATTTTTCCTATGCTAAATCTGTTTTAACCAATTTACTATCAAAGCTTAAGAATTTATAAAAAAAAACAATCTCTAGAACGTGCACCCAGCTGTGCATTTAGAGTCGTTTCTGGTTCAGCGGCATGTCCACCTGCTGGGCTCTGTTAATGGGAATTTAAAATCCTGGATTACAAACCAGTTTGTCGTCTCTTTTCCATGAATATCTATTCTCCCTAAGCCTGCTCACCAAAATGTCTGCGCTCCATAAGAGTAGTTAACATAATGTATAGAGCTGTGTCAAATGTAATTTTTATTTCTAAGTTTGAAACTTCTTTTTTTGGTTTTGGAATGAAGCTTTGAATATCTGTAGACATATTTTATGATGTTATCACCCCCAATCTTGTGTCATTGTGTAATCAATTAAATAATGTAATCTGTGGTGCTGTTAGATTGCTGCTAGACTGCCCGGTTTATTCATGCTGGTGCCTTTTTGCGGGAAGCACGAGACCGCTTTTTTGACCGCAGCAAAAATGTTGTTTTTAAAATGCTAAACGCCAACAAATATGGTTTGAAGCAGGATATTTAGATAAAAACATGTTGTGGATTTTGGAAATGATTACTCTATCTATCTGCTATCATCTGATGATGATTTAGGTTTCTATTGGTTTCAAACTGGTAACTAAACTTGGCCCAGATATCCGCCGGATACACAGGAACCCAAGAAATAAAGCCACTAGACCTCGGTGGTTTATCCGTCGTCAGACCGATAGCTGAGGGGTTTCGAGATTTATCTTTTTACGAATAAAATGTGACTTTTGGACCGAAGACTGAGACACAGCGATGGAAAGCCGCGTCGCTCGCTGTGTGTGTTTTAGATAGATAGAAAAAGGGGAAGAGAGTCTCTGTAACTTTATGACAGAACCTTCAAACTATTCGATTCAGTCCTAGTTATTGACGGATATCATTTGAATCATGAAATTAAAGATAGTATGAGGATATTATTTAGACCAAGATGCCGTGATTTCTTTTATAAATGTTAATTCACGTAGGTTTAACTGTGTTTCTTGCAAAAAAACGTAAAGCCACGAAACAATCATTCAATCTTTGCTATGTGCCAACAATAACTGAACACACTCATGTTAGTGCTGTCACAACCTAATGCAGTCAGAGCACTGCTTTAATTACTGAAGGTGTCTTTTGCTTTGTGTCTTCATTTGTGTTTACATACAATCTTGCATTTGTTCGGTAAAAGCCCTCTTTTGTGTGTTTCATACTTCAGGCAAGCCCTGTGCTCTGTGTTGCTATAGTAACCACAAAGGTCAATAGATTGTCTTGAGTGGGAATGTGAAGGCTCTGCGTAGGAGACGAATTTACCTGTCTGAGCAACACACACACACAGAATGAGAGAGAGAGAGAGAGAGAGACTCTTTTTCGCTTCCCCCTTTTTTTTTTCATCTCTGAAAAATCTCTGTTGTGGTCCCTCCCTCACAATAAACCCCCCTTTCTTTAACAAGCCTGGTCTCCTCCATCCTTCTCCTCTCTCCTCACTGCTTCATAGACAGATCTCATCCCCTCTCTCGCGCCACACATTGTACTTCTGCAGAGGCTTTCTCATCGACACTGACAGCTATCTAATTGCCCTTGCATCCTTATGAGTATGCCCCCCCCACCCCCACTTAACTCCCTCACTTCCCCTCACCCCCCAAAAGCTATTACCAGAGCTGGTTTTCTCCGCTACATTGTGTGCTATAGTGTGTCTCTCATTGTGCACAGACTGCAGCCAGTAGTGGCTCATCAACTTGCAGCTCAATAGAGTTCACTTCAGAACGGAGGATTTCCGTCAATGATGGGAGGAGGAGGAGGAGGGAGGAGGGAGGAAAACGAGGGAGGAGGAAGAGACGGGAGAGCAACCTTTCCTTTACAGAATCATTTCGGAGGTGTTTTTGTGTGCTGGCATGTCAAAGAGAGAGAGAGTGTTATGACGCACAGATGGGCTTCATAAATAGCAGCATGATGAAATTTTGTCGCTTGGCTTTATGGATTTCTACACACAGACACACACAAACACACAGTTCTAGTTACAGTTTGAGAGTAAACAGTTTTTGGTCAATTCTGTTTAGTTTAGTTTTTTTAAGTGCAACTTATTAGCATTAGCAAGACATATTAAGAAGCAATGAAATGAAAAAAACACACACACACAAACAAATGTGCACATTCCCTAGTGTTTGTGCACACACTCACTCACACACACACACACATCCATAGTTTGATGGTGAGACAGATGGCAGGCGCCTGGTGGATGAACCAAACCGTCCGTGTTATCTTCAGGTGTAATGGTGCAGTTAATGATTCCGCCTTGCTTGGATGCTATAGAATATTACTATATAAATTACAATGTATGCATTATCAGTTAACGCGAGAGACAGAGGAATTAATCTTAGTTTGAGGAGACGTTCATTAGTCCTCTCTTCAAGGCGGTCGAGAGAGTGAAGTCGGCCAGACAAAGGAAAGGAAAGTTTTTGCCCGGAAACGTGGTCCGTTTTTTAGCGTTTAACCCGATTGGATTAGCTGGTTATTAGGACGCGGCGCTGAGCTTCAAGGCTACAGCCAGTTTTATAACATCCATAGTGGGTGGATTCAGCCATGTGTCCTTGGAGGGAGCGACAGATAGAGAGGCAGACAGACTGTGTGTGTGTTCATTTGTGTGTTGTGTTGTATTTAGTGTTGGTTTGAGGAGGATCCGACGGACAAACCTCCTCTGAGTTTATTGATTCTGTACTACAATCCTCCCCTCGGGATAATGCCACACCACAATCACTTCCTTCTACTCCTGTGTGTTATTTTTCAGTATACGTGTATGTTTGTGTGTGTGTGTTTGTAATAAGAGCACTATCTGAGGCTGTGTTATGTTGTTTGTTGCTACCTCTGTGTGATTCCTCTGAGAATACAGGAGGCACTGGGATTATCCCGGCCAGTCTCACATCACCTGAACCAAGTCATCAATCACTTCAGGGTGTCTGTAGAAGTGTGTGTCTGTCTGTAGAAGTGTGGGTGTGGGTGTGTGTGTGGGGGGGTTAATGCATGCGCACATATATCATATATTCTCTCTGTTGCGTGACAACATGAGGGTTTGTGAAAATGCCAAAAACAACGCCTTATTGTTTGTGGCCTCGATGTGTCTGTGAAATGGACAGGAGGAAACTTCAGGGACCTTTTGACAATAATATTTTTCATTATAGTCACTGGCTCAACGTCAATACCACGACCCTGAGACTAAAGACGCTGAACTGAATTCAGCTATCATTCATTTTTATTTTGTACACCTGTTTTTCCTACAGTGAAAATGTTAGTCAGTTAAATCACTTTTTAATTAGAATGAATGAATGAGAAGAATGAAACAAACCAAAGTAAAAGCCTCATATTGAAAGTAGTTCTCTAAATAAAGGCTGCTGTGTTCAACCTAAAAACATTTGCAGATGACTGTGTCCTTTCTGTTTGAGGTCATCTTGTAAAAAAAACTCCCTCTAGTCCATGAAGGAAAAAATGAAAACATCTTTCTTATACTTTAGTTTGTATGTTTTGTTATTCGTGATTTAAAAATAAAACAAAAGAAACAACAAATCACGGCTGTCCTCTACCAAAGACATTTTAACACCCATACGATTTTCTCGACTAATCTGTAAATTGATTTAATCGACAGATCTGTAAAACTGAGTTACTACACAAATAATCAGATAAAAAGCGCCACTTTAGATCTTATGTTTTCCAGAAATGTGTTGATATCTTTGTTGGAAATAAGTCATTCAGCATGAAAAAAAAGCATAAATACAACAAATAAAATCTAAAGTCAACAAAGACCAACCATTCAGTCAACTAATTGTCCAAGACGCTGAATGTCTGGACTCCCTGGTCGAGCTTTCGCTGTGGGTTTCATTTTGGAAACCTCACTCTTGTGGTGAACTTGAAGATGTGTGTGTGTTTAGATTAGAGGTGTTGCCTCCAGATGCTGCCACCTTCATCAGCCAAAGTTTACAGATTGCCTCATTAATGTTATCAGGTTCCCTATTAGCACTGGGTTTAAATTCCAACTAGGCGCTTTTGCTTTTGGCTTTTGACACCAAATCCTCCGCCACCGTCTTGTCTATCAACTCTCCTTACTCTTTGTAGCGTGATAAATTAGATTTTTTTTTTTAACAAATTTACTACAAACTAAAGGGATTTTATTTTTTATTTAAAATACATTGGCAAGTAATGTATTGGAGTGTGCCAGAACACTGTGTAACCCTAACCTAACCATAATTGGCTGCAAAGTTGTGTCAACTGAAGATGCTTGAATTAAAGGTACAGATTTTCCATTTATGATAATTCCTTAAACGGGAAAAACATTTTATATTAAGTCATTTGCTTTGGTCTCACTTTTCTTTTCAATGCTTTTGTAATCGGATGCACCAGATCAGAATCCAGCTCTGTCTGCATACGTGTGTCCACTGTCTAATCGATAGTGATCTGATATATATTTCGTAGTCAAAAGAGTAGCTGTAAAACGGTGGATGAACACATTTAATTTCAACAAAAAGTCTCCCATTATTTTTGCCTACTCTTCCCCTCTGCAGTATTAGTAGACTTGTTTTATTAAGGAATGGACGCCAACAAACCTCTGCTAGTTTGGTGATTAACACTTATTCCCATCATCTTTCACAATAAAGGCCCCTGTTATTTTTTTCTTTTATTTTGAAATAGCAAAATTGGAATTGTTGGCTTTTCTGACTCAGACAGCGGGTCTCAGCTCTGCTCCAGTCCCAGTTTTCCTCCTCTCTTCCATTTGCTGTCCTCTGGAGATGAACTCCCATGTGGAGGGGAAGATAATGTGAGACCTACATTTGATAAATACTCCACAAAACATGTAATTTATTTCTAATACTGATACAGATCTGAACTAGTGTGGGTGTGAGAGAGCATTCACTCTACCTTAAAGCCGCTCTTTTCCTCTGGGGAAAGGGTATTTTTTCTTTTCATGTGTGTAGGACACAGCCAATCAAATCCAGGATCAAAGGGCAGGGGTCGGAGGTCAAGGCCCGCAGTGACAGCAGCACATTCATAGACCTCCGGCCAGGTCTGCTCTAAAACGCTGCACTGGGGTCAGATTTGTGATTGTTGCACTCGGTCGAGGACTGCTTGTTGAGATGGAGAGCTGATTTGTGACCAGGCAGAGAATGGTTCTTTATTGAGGTTGGCTGGAGGGCTAAAAGGTGAGGTAATTGGTTGTAAGCTGGAGATTTGAGGTTATAGGAGCAATGAATTGTGGTCTCAACCGTGTCCCATAGGATCCAGAGAATGCTGCCGTATTGATGCAGCATCACGTTTTTTCAGTTTGAACCTCATGAAGGATTCATTATTGTTTTATTGAAGGACACTCCAACCTCTAAACATTTTTAATATGCCTTCTTACTAACAGAGCTTACTAAATAAATTAGGATGAAGGGTCTCAATTTTGTTGCCAAAATAACTTCAAATCCAATTTGTTTTCCCAACCGTGGCACTAAACTGAATGGATTGAAATAGAAGTCCGAGCCCGGGCAAATTTGTTCGAGACTTTTGGATCACAGCCTCATTATACATCTCATTTTCTTTTCTCGAATATTGTGCCGCGTGTCATTTTCCCCACGCAAATAGCCAAAAAGGATATATTATTGTCAGGCTTTTTGGCTCTGATCTGCGCTGATACATTTGAAGGTCAGACGAAATGGAAATAAAGAGTATAATTTAATCTCAAGCGTATTGTAATAAAATAAGACGCGCCAAATGGACCGTAGGGACAAAACGTACGATCCGTTGTTTTTAAAAAGCTGATGGAGTAATTGTTTTGCAAAGAGGAATAAGAGAACACTTCCAGAGACGCGTGATGAAATACAAACTGGATGGATGGGAGTGGGGGAAGTGTGTTTATGTGCCACAGAAACAGAAATACACGCCCATGACAGTGCATTTGGTTGGATGGATCCATGCCTGTTTACTGTGTCTCTGGTTTTTCCACATTATATATATGTGTGTTTTGAAATATCCTCCTCTGTTTATTTCAGCCTAAGAGGAATGTGTTTTGTCTCCCACACAGGGCTGATAATCGCTAATGTGTTGGCTGTTTTCACATAAAGTGCCAGTCTTTTCAGAGGAAAAAGCACCGCCACTTCAATTTGCACCTTGTCTTTTAAGAAACGCGTGAACAACAGCGAGAAAGCGTGAACCAAAACCCTTGGGGAATGGTCTTTTAAAAAAAATAGCATGTGTGAAAAATGTGAAAGATGAGGGCGTCATTAAGAGAAACGTTGTGGATTCTTAAAGGAGCCCAAACTAAATGTGCTTCTGTAGAGATTCTGCTCTTACTTGATGTATTTTTCACCCCCAAAAAGATGCAACGCAAATTAAAAATGACTCACGAGAGCATCATAGATGGATATATGAATCCAATAGCTGGCAGTGAAAAAGACAATTTTGTTCCTAATGTGGGGTATCGGGCCTTTGTGACAGTTTCTATAAAGAGACTTAACGTCCTCCTCAGTGACTCCCATGTCCCAGAGCCTCGCCGCCACCTCTTCATACATATACATGGCTGCTAAAGAGATGCTTCATGAATACTGTCAGGGGCCCAGTCTCCGATTGTCTTACTACGTGAATGTGTTTGAGAATGGGTGGTAATTTTTTTTCTTCTCTCATCATAAATGATATTACTGGCTGTATGTATTCAGCTCTTTTGCATGATAATCTCCTCTCGCCTTGTCAAATGTCAGCAGTTATAGTGAACGGTAAGGCTTTGTTTTCATCTGGAGAACGTTTTGATAGCATTTTGTCTTTTCCCGACTCTTGAACTTGTGTTAAAAACAATAATATATATTTATATATGTATCTTAGTAATATATCTTACTTACTATATCTTACTAAACCGTTCTGGGGACTCTTGACTGATAAACTGACCTCTGTGGAGCTACTCCACGCCTCCTCAAGGGCTTTTTTTTCTGTTTACATTCACATCTCCATTATGGGAACGCTCAAGTGACATAAGTCGTCGAGCGCCACTTGCACAAATCTCCAGCCGGGGATTGCAGAGTTCATGACCTTCGCTACAAACTCTCTTGGCCTTTTTTGTTGTTGTTGTAATATAAGAATAAATAAGCATCTCTGTTACATGTCATAATCATAAACAAAAACAAAATAGCCGTAACAAAACTAACTGTTGGGATTTCAGTTTGAATACCTATCGTTCTTCAGCTCAGTGAGTGTGTACTGAGCTAGCCTTTATGCCACTAAGATAAGATAAGATAAGATAAGATAAGATAAGATAAGATAAGATAAGATAAGATAAGATAATCCTTTATTAGTCCCGCAGCGGGGAAATTTGCAGGCTTACAACAGCGTAGAGTTAAAGTGCACACAAGAGACATAGTAGAAGAAGACAAGATAAAAAATTTAAAATGAAAAAATAAAAATAAAACAAGTATTATAAATAAGCAATAAAAAAAACAGTAGAAAAAACAACAATAACTGAAATATTATATTTACAGACAGAGAAAAAAACAACAACTATTTTAACTATTTTTAACTATTATTGCACAGTGTAATGTATTGCACAGGTTTTTATTGTCATGTTATTATTGTCATGTGGTCTGCTGGGAGCAGAGCTGGTTGTGCAGCCTGACAGCAGCAGGAAGGAAGGACCTGCGGTACCTCTCCTTCACACACCGGGGGTGAAGCAGCCGGTGGCTGAAGGAGCTGCACGGAGCTGCCAGGGTGTCCTGCATGGGGTGAGAGGTGTTGTTCATCAGGGATGACAGCTTGGCCATCACCCTCCTGTCTCCCACCACCTCCACCGTATCCAGTGGACACCCCAGCACACTGCTGGCCTTCCTGACAAGCTTGTTCAGTCTCTTCTTGTCTGCTGCTGAGATGCTGCTGCTCCAGCAGACCACTGCATAAAAAATGGCTGATGCCACCACGGAGTTGAAAAAGGTCTTCAGGAGTGCTCCCTGCACTCCAAAGGACCTCAGTCTCCTAGGTTACCCTTTGTGCTACTGAGTTAGCCTTTGTGCTACTAGGTTACCCTTAGTGTTACTGCATCATGTATTTTGGACACAGTGATCATTTTGTACCAGGGGTAATGATGGAATAAATGAGCTGTCTCGCTTTTTTCACATCTCTATTAAGAGTTGCAGGACGTACGGATCGGGTTTACCAAATAACACGTGCTTTTTTGTGTATGAGCGCCGTGAATTAGCTGATAAATGACATGCGTTAACAGGCATCGTAACAGATTTAATCTTCATCAGACCTCAGCAGTAGTTACTCTAACCATCACTGCCTCTACAGGTACCTTCACACCATCTCTGCTGGTCATGGTTTCCTCCCCAGTGGGGGAATATGAGCTCACAAAGGCTACACTAGGGTTAACCCTCAGTATTGTGTGAGTGTTTTTGTGCGTGTACATGTGTGCCTGCAGGTTTTGGAATCTTTGTGTGTGTCCATGTGGGTGAAATCTTTTAATGCAACTGTTTATCAGAGGAAAAAGCCTGAGGGCATCTCTATCTCACTCATACTCACACATTCACACACACACACACACACACACACACACACACACACACACACACACACACACACACACACACACACACACACACACACAGCCTTTAATGAAATGTTAGCTGCTGTAGAGTTTTGTAGTCGGCCTGTGTGTCTGGGTTGTGAGTCTTTATCAGTAGTGACTTGATGTTATGTATGTTCAGGAGGAGCTGGCTGTGTTAGACTGCAGCTGCCAGCCGTCTCTTTATTACGCTGCGCTGTAACTGAGCTGGAGCACCAGTCCCCAGTCTACTCACACTCTGTATGTGTGTGTGTGTGTGTGTGTGTGTGTGTGTGTGTGTGTGTGCGTACCTGTGGCAGCTGTCATGAGCATGCTGTCTAATCATCTAATGTGTCACTCTTCACCGAGGAACAGATTCTATACTCTGGTCGCTGTCACTCTAGCAGGGAGCCGTCTCACCTCCCTCTGTTAGTCAATCAGATGTTTTAATCGCCCCGCAGTGTGAATACCTTTATTTATTTATATATATATATATATATATATACTTTAATATGTACAATGTATTAGCTGTATATGAAGTAGCACTTGGACAAACCTTTATCTTTTTACACAAATGACAAATCCGCTAAGCTAACCAAACGTTCAACACATAAAGATGGAGGAAGTGTGTTTGTAACGGTGCACATGGAGGATTTTTTAGATGCCTTTGACAGACATCAGTAAGTCCTCAACTTCAACTGAACACAATGGGGGGAAAAAAGCTGAGTGACAGCTTTCTGTGTCAAAAACTCATCTTTCAGGTGACAGGTTACCTCCCTCTAGACCAACTTGTGAAGGCAGAATTCACACACTGTTAAAAAAAACACATCTACAGCATTTTGCTGCTGTGTATTCTTTCATAGCATTTGTTGTTCATCAAATCTGTTGATGGTGTTGAGCCACAAAATCCTTCAAATACTTTCCGTGACAATTGATACAATTTTTTTTGTCTTGACAGTATGTGTGGGTTGATAATATTATTAATACATTTTTGTTTTATTTTAGAGGAACAATTATACGACATTTGTCCAGCCTCAATAGGACATGTACCAATGAGGACTCAAAATGACCACAAAGAAACATAAAACAACGACAAAAAGACACAAAACAACAGCAAAAAGAGGTGTGTGTGTGTGTGTGTGTGTGTGTGTGTGTGTGTGTGTGTGTGTGTGTGTGTGTGTGTGTGTGTGTGTGTTGCTTTCACAGTGAATTAAAGAGCAGTCAAGACAGCAAACAAATGATTTGTGCAAATGTTTCTATTTAGAATCGACGCTTCATCTTCTCGGCTACTCTGATAAGCCTTTATATTACAGAGAAGATAGTTCAAACTATTTAGAGATAAAACTAAGCTGATGACAATTTGTTGGCCGATCGATCGGAGCACTCGCACCCTGCTCAAAATACGGCAATAAAACTTTAGCAGAGCCAACATAATATTAAATAAAAAAATAATATTTAAACCACAAAACATTAACAATTGGATGGATATAATGCTTCGAAATGCGCTGCCAAAGTTGCATAGAGTCAATGAAGCACTGGAGTAAAAGGAAAGCGTCACATTAACCCGTTAGTGACAGATTGATGGGCATCTGGCTTTAAAAATGAAGCAACATTTACTGACAGAAACACTGACATCTCCGATCTCAATCTGAAACTTTACCAGTGAAACGTCAACTGCTGCTGCTTTTGAGCAGGAGAGGGAGCCGTGTCACGTGACGGTGTCAAAATAAACTCTTTCTGACGGTGCTAGTTATAGGATATTTGATTAATTGGACCTTCGCCGGTGAAGGAGCTGATAATGGCAGCCACTGGTTTGTCAGCGGAGCAGTGAGGAGGTTGTCAGCGTGTGACCGAAGAGGCCGTGCTCTCCGACAGACCTTGCTCCGACGCTGTCTGAAATATATGACTCCAGGTGACGCCTCCTGCTAATTAAAATTGATTACATAGCCTGCTGGTTTTTGTGCCCTTCAGTTTCACTTCTCTTCTCTCTCGGCGCTCTGGTTCATTCATCCTCTCAACACCTCTTTGTGCATTCTTGTCCCTGCTGTTTCACTCCTCTATCACGCGGTACTTTACTCCTCCTCCTTGTGACAAGCCGCTCTGCGTTTTTTTTTTTTTTTTTTTTTTTTGGTCATTTTATTACCGTTGTGCGGCGCGCATGCACATCCACATCCGCATCCGCGCACAATCACAGACAGACAGGCACAAGGAATTCTCAGCATGACCTTATTAAAAGAAGTCATCATCATCGGAGGGAAAAGCTAAGTACTTGTGGAGAAAATGACACCGCTGCTAATGAGGACATTGCAATGACTTCTACAAAGAGCATTAGAAGCCGAGGCGGAGAAGTGAAGATGTAAGTTGAGAGAAAAAAGGCTAAAAGAGAAACAAGACGAGGTTGAGAACAGTATGTGTTAGATTGTGGGAAAAGTGTTACAGGAATATAGTCTGCCTCACCTGGAGTAGGCCATCGTTCTCCTCCCTTTCCGCTATCTGCGCCATCTATAGTGGACTCTATTCAGTCAAATATGAGTATTGGCCACACACACACACTTATGCTGTGTTCAGACTACGATTGACACAGCAACAGGATACAAGTCATTTTCAACGGAAGCTTGTGACATGAAGCTACACACTGACTGCCGCCCGTCCATTGTCGCCGTGTGATGGACGCGTCACTCTACAATACTGGTCTAGACTTTGTGCTTCAGTATCGCAGTGAAGCGTCAACCAATCCTACTTTTTTCTTTCACGCTGTTCTGTTCCATCAGAAAAACAGTAATTCTAGCGTTTCTAGCTCTGTTTTTCAAAGGCAATTTTACGTCATTTTGTTGCTTTTGTCGCTGGTAGTGTGAACACAGCGTGACGCTACACACTCAGCAACGCTACTCTTACGGCGCTCCTCCTAAAACTTCTCAAATGAGGCTTTGTAGGCGGAGTAACTCCAACACCCGACCGACCAATAGTGTGACTTCCATCGCCCAGTCAGTCAGTGACAGTTTGGTGTTTAAGGGCTGACCTTCGCTGTGCTGCTGTCCACCTAAAAAGATCAGAACCAAGGATGAAGCAGTGGGATTGATTTGGTCACATTTTGCCGGTGGAAGAGTCCCGTGAAACCCTGCCCATGAGAAGCAGCCCACAGACACGTCCATTCATCAGCCCTCGTTCTCCTTGACCACCTGTATCTCTGAGCCATTCTGTCAACGTCTCGACCAAAAGATTGATGCGGGAAACATTTTCCCTCCGAGCCTTTTCCTCCGTCCTTTTTTCAACAGCTTTATTTTTCACTTTCTCAACCTGTCTTCCTTCGAGCAGTTCAATTCACATCCTCACATCGCTCTGCAAGATCCGCAGCTTTATGCTCCAGGTTTTTGATTTGTGTTGCTGTGTGCGTATGCAAGCAGCTGATAGTGTGTTTGTTTAGTGTGTATATGTGTGTGTGTGTGTGTGTGCCTCTCTACCTGCCCAGGCTTGGGATTAAACGTCAGTCTGGTAGATTGATGCTCTCTCTGATAGAACGCCACAGCGGGAGTGAATCCATCGCAGCTCACAGATGGGAACAGAGAGACACTTCAAAAGGGGGGGACATATCGAATATCGAGTTCAGAGCGTACGAGTCGACGCGGCGCACGCTCAGACTCCAGTGCAACGATTTTTTTTTATTTTTTTTTATAGACAGCATTTTCCTGGCAAGCTGAAGTGGTGTGTTGTGCCGTCGATGGTCCATATTCAACATAGGATGAGCTTCTGCGCAGAGGCCGGGAGGTTAAATGCTTCCTCTCTTCAGACACACGCGGGGGTCACACTCTGGCAATGTGCTGCGAGCGGCTGGCACTGCGCCACAACGAAAGGGCACACTTCTACATTTTTTCAGCGGAGTGGAAGAGCGGAGGGGGGGGGGGGGGGATTTGTGGGTGTGCGTTTGGGCGTTTCTGAGTGTGTGTAACGTATATGAGTATGTGAAAAAACGAGAGCGTGAAAGTGTGTGAAGAGCGAGTGATTCACGCGGAGGCCGGTGAGTGATGCACCTCTGCTGCAGCTCTGGCATTCATCCATTCTTTCTCTCTAATGTCTGTGTGTGTGTGTGTGTGTGTGTGTGTGTGTGTGTGTGTGTGTGTGTGTGTGTGTGTGTGTGTGGTTGGATGACACAAGTGCTGAAACAATTTAGTATTTGGAATCTCTGTCTGTCAGTTTGAAGATATGATTCTGGGCTCTGGGGTATTGTGTTTGGCATTTCTTTTCGTCTTTTCTGACAATTTCGAGATTAACCAAATAATCAACAGGTTGACGGTTATTGTTAAAGGTCAAAGTCGCCATGTAAGACATTTAGAGCATGTGAGGGCGTCGCACTCTGCACTGCTCTCTCATGGCCCTCCTCACGTAACCGCTGTTAGCTCTGCCAACGCTTTTGCTTCAGTTTGCACCGTTAGCATCGTTAGCTGCTAGCCGCCGGCTCCTGGCGCCATGTTGAGAGGCAATAGAAATGCTCCCAAACTTATACATAGCACCTTGAATTGACATTTAATGCAACAGCCACTGTTAAGCATTTGATTATCTGAATATCTGTTTTTCTTTCTCTTCCCTGCTTCTCCCTGGAACAGCTGAAAGAGGTACGTTTCTTATCTATATTTCTATCACCACTGTTGTAAGCATTGTTTCTGTCGTTTTCACTGTAAAGCTTAGTTTATACTCACCGCTGTGAGGACGGTGGGTGCACCAGAGAATGACGGAATCACGGCTAATTCTCAACAAGTTCACTGATAAAAGCACTATTAAGATGTCTGGTGATTACACAAAGAAGGACAATTTGTTTCTCTCGTCTTCAGACCACTCAAAGCGCTTTTACACTACATGGCATTCACCCATTCAAGCACTGATGACAGGGGGCTACCGTGCAATGTGCCACCCATTAGCCCATCTTAAAGCACAGCATTCTGGAGCACGACCCGCTCTACCTCTGAGCCACAGCCGCCCCGTATAGCACCTTAAATTGACACCAGTTGTAACAACACACAGTTAAACATTTCAACATCTGAATATCTCTTCTTCTTTCTCCTCCCTGCTTCCCCCTGTATCCGCTGTAAGAGGTTAGTACCGTATCTCTGTTTCTATCACCACTGTTGTAAGCTGTGACAGATTCTCAACAAGCTCTCTTTATGTGATAGCAGTATGGGGGAATGAGCCTGGAGAACTCTTACACGGCCTCTCTTGACTCCATAAATTACTGTTTAACATCCAGAATGGCTCTAAATCCTTCTTGTGGGATTTTCCGGTTCCAGACAACAGTAACAGTGTGTTTTCAGAGTCCTGCAGTAACGCCAGATTTCTCATTTCCGCACTGAAAAAAAGAGCTGCATGCTACATTTACAGGCATTAAAGTCAGAGCTAGTCACGCTGGGAGAAATGTAATTCATTTCACAAAGTCCCATATTGTCCGGACCCTCAACTTTATACATGAGCCCATCTGGCCTCTACAAATCCACAAAGTGGAAAGGTTCTGGCGAGCGGCAGCAGAGGAGCTGTCCTCGGTGCTGAACTCACGGGAGACTGACTGTCTGTGTCTGTGCTCGAGCTTTCTGCTGCATGCTGGGTAATAAATGAGCCGTTCGGGACGCGTGATTGTATCTACGGCGTTATGAGAAGTCAGACTTTTATCTCCACAAGACAGTTTGGGGCAGAACTCAGAAGAGGAACATTTGTTGTTTCACACTATATGTTTTATTTTTGGTTTTTTTTGTGGCTCTGCGACTGTTTGTCTAAGTTTCATTTTCTTTCTTCTCTCCGTCTGTGCAGTCGTTTTCTCTCCCCCCCTCTCCTTCGTTCTGAGGGAATTATTTTTCCAGATCCAAATATTCATAAACAATCAATCTTGGTTCAACATGATTTCAACGTTTGATGATTGCCTTATGCACTTGGGGAACGCCTATCAAATGCACAGACTGCATTAAATAAATATCAGTGCACGTTTGTTCATCTGCCTTTATGAATACTTAAAGGCAGAGACACAGATTCATCTGTGAGGGATGAAGCATTAGTGGATGTGTGGAAATAAATCTTATTTGTTTTGCTCAGTCTGCAGGACAACAGTGGATGTAGCAGCATTGCATCATGGTTCTGCTGTCGTATAAAAAAAACCCTCATACCTCCAGTGTTGATGTTTTATCGTTTCTGACTGGAATTGAATTGTGCTTTTTCTGAGCGCTGTTGTTTTGTTTTTTTACGACCGAAGGGCCCGCAGGGACCCATTACAAACCACGATGTGTAGTTTTCGAAATGCCCCTGCATCAATTGGAATATCTGACTGGTTGCTACTCGGTTTCTCACAAAAACACACATTTCCTCCTGAATCTGACAGCTGCAGTAGGTGAGAGTACCGAGTGTGTGTGTGTGTGTGTGTGTGTGTGTGTGTGTGTGTGTGTGTGTGTGTGTGTGTGTGTGTGTGTGTGTGTAAACAGACGGTGGAGAGCAGAGATGGCAGGAGGCTCAGAACTGTCTCCACTTCCAGCTCCTCTCTCTCTCCGTGTACGGGGATGTTAGCGCACATCACACTGAGAGAGGCCTCCAGCAACATCCTTCCTACTGGTCCACATTCTTCAACACAGTTACACACGCACACACACACACACACACACACACACACACACACACACACACACACACACACACACACACACACACACACACACACACACACACACACACACACACACACAAACACTCTCCTCTCTAAAGGAAAGAGATGCCACATGTGTATCATAAATACAGCAAATGCTGTTGACCATCTGCCCTTTTTTCCCCTTGTTTGTACACATAGGGAAATAAGTGTGTGTGTGTGTGTGTGTGTGTGTGTGTGTGTGTGTGTGTGTGTGTGTGTGAGTTTCTCTGCTGTAAAAGACACACTCATTAGATGTACAT
Organism: Anoplopoma fimbria; assembly: GCF_027596085.1. Lineage (NCBI taxonomy): Eukaryota > Metazoa > Chordata > Actinopteri > Perciformes > Anoplopomatidae > Anoplopoma > Anoplopoma fimbria. The sequence goes on from NC_072456.1 coordinate 25,249,670, forward strand.
TCTGAAGCACACTAATTAACAGCCTCGTTAACACTCAAGCGGCTCTCCTGCTGAGGCTGAGGAGCAGTCAACACACACACACACACACACACACACACACACACACACACACACACTGATCTGCACATGTAGGCATTCATACACATCAACATGTGCATATGCATAGGGAAACATATCTGAATGCACAAACACAAGAGAAACAATAACAACACGCTGCGGTGCATCGGCTTATTAACGCCATTATAGGTGGGGGTTATTTTTCAAGAACAAAACTCTGAACTTCCAAGATTGAAGTTGTAATTTATGAAGGAACAAAATGTCTGAGATTAAAGAGAAAGAAACTTTGAAAAACGGTGGGTTATATAACAGGAGCAGCATCATGCTATCGTTAGTGTTTATCCCGCATTCTGCTGCAGCAAACTGCATAATATCTTTGGTGGCCAGTTAGGGCTGAATGTTCAATGACAGCTCGCGGTTGCCGTTACTCACTTTTACCACCTTTTACTACCTGTTTTTTTTCTTCCATTCCCCGCCTGCTGACTCCTCACTCACTGCTCTTCAGTGTTAGCTGTGCTGTAATAAAAGAGATAGCCTTTGTGTAGTTAAAGATAAAAAAGTTGTTTGTCTCTACTTTCCTGTAACTTTTTCAATATAAGTATTTATAAATTAAAGAAAAGTATAAAAAGAAAACGAGTGTCTATCGGTACATTGGCTTCAGTGGGAGGCCGTCTGTCAAAAGGACATGTTTAGGATTTATCTGAAAACCCATTGGCAGTTCTAACATAAGGATAAAGTAAAATGCATACTGATGTCACCATTATGCTCATAAAGTAACAGAAAGAACATGAAAGAAAAGATGTACGTATGTTTGTTTCAGGACCTTTTCAGAGACTTTCTTTACCATAATGACTCTACTTTAGGAGCAACAAAAATCAGACCGTGTCTGGTTTAACCACAGTTTTGAATTCTCCCTTTTTTTCACGTATATTTAAGACTTTAGAATCTCACAAATGTATGAGTTTTTTTCTCTTCAATTTGTCACTTTAATATAGTAAATTCAGATTATATGTTTGTCCTACAATGACCATAATACCCCGTCATACTGTACACACAGAGGCTGAGCTACACATGATGATGCACACAGGCTGAAACAAACACACAGCCATCCTAACACAAAATCAAACCACCATCCATCATCATGGGATTTTATTAATAAAAAGGCCATGCTTCTATTTGACGAGTTGAACTGTAAAAGAGTCAGCTGTGACCGCTTTCAGTCCAACTCACACATGAAACATTCACACGGGAACCACGGCAGCCTGGCACCCCCCCGTCTCCCACGACCCCCCTCTTTTTGGGGGGGGGTCATTCGGTGCAAAATTACTAATCGTATATTATTGCAGCAACAGCACTGCAATTAAGAGAGGCAGTGGTCACGCAGAGGAGACACTAAGGTCAAAACAACATTTAGACAAGACCGGAAACTGCTGATTAAAGCAATAACTTTCCAGGAAATCTCCATAAAAGCTGAACTCAATAGATTTCAATCTTTGGCTTTATTGGTAATAAATGTGTTCACTTTTAACTTTCTTATTCCATGTCTATCTACACATCTCATTATTATGGTAACACTTGTAACATTCCGTGACTTCACCGCACTGTGTGCTTCTATCCTTCACTGCATCGGTGCGTTTGCGGCGCGGATGTGATTTTGAATAACGTGTGCCGGTAAACAGGTGTGAACGCGTAAAGACTCTGAAGGGCATGTTTGTTTTATACGTCTCCCATTATGTCTGAACGCATATCGGTCCTCTCTATCTGTTCATACGAGAGTAACGGCTCTGACAGAATAATGAATTTTAAATGGCTGACAGGGAGGTAAAACTACTGTGTCCTGTTCCCTCCATGCCTGTTGGTTATGCATGAATTACCACTTAACACACACACACACACACACACACACACACACACACACGGTACAGTACAACACACAGCAACAAACAGCAGAAAGGCCATTTGCTACTTGCTGCATTCTGTCTTCGTGACACCGAGCTCACCAGGCAACTCACAGATCCCATAATTTAGCCCTTATCTGGCTGGCGGAGGTTGTTTGTAGGGGAACATGTGTGTGTGTGTGTGTGTGTGTGTGTGTGTCATTATGTGTGTGTAGGTGTAAATGTGAATGCTTTCAGGCAGCCATTGTTGTGCCTGTGGACCAGGCTCCAGTGTGTTACACCACCTTAATTCGCTCCATTGTTTGAGTCTTTAAAAACCGAGTTGGCATTTTACAATCACTTTGGCTAATTACTGCATTTCATTGAGTAGGTGGTGCAGTGAAAAGGGGAATTGCAGGCAGCCCATTATATAAAAAAAAAGAAAAAAGAAAAAGTAGGATGCTAAGTCAATCACCAGAGTCGCTCGGCTCAGATGTGAGAGTTTAACTTCGGTAATTATCGATGCAAAAGAAAGCGGCGTTGCTGGAGGTGGAGGTTTATGATGGAGGCGGGGCCGGCTGGCCTCGAGCAAACCCTGCATTTACAGAAGCCAGGAGCTGAAACGCAGAGCGGGGATCGATGCCGCGGGTCTTATTTAGATTCCAATTGCAGCCATTTCTGATCAATTGGCTCCTCTCCACACCGGCAAACCGGGGCTCTGCCTTTGATCAATGGCCACACACACACACACACACACACACACACACACACACACACACACACACACACACACACACACACACACACACACACACACACACAGATGAGCTCACACACCGAGAAACACAAGCGTGAACACACTTTCACTCTTCCTGTTTTTTTGCTTTCACACACACACACACACACTCGGATGCAAAAAAACATCCAAATGTGATCAATGCCCACTCGGCCTGTGAGCAGGATCTGCATTATTTCACGCTCTGTAGTTAATTGATCGCGGGATAAAATGATTAGTGAAGGGATCTTTCATGTTGCTGTTATTTTCCTTCTTCCTCCTCACACCGAGCCTCCTGGAAGTCATCGGCAAGGAGAAGCATTTGTCCTTGGATGTGTGTGTGTGTGTGTGTGTGTGTGTGTGTGTGTGTGTGTGTGTGTGTGATGTTGGTGTTTTGATCTTGAAACACGTAACAGGTATACGTGTTCCTGCAGATTCCTGTCGCATATTCTTATATATCGTGCTCTGTGAGCCAGAAAATGACGGATTTATTTCTTTAACATCCCGTTTCGGCTGTGTTCTCCAGTGTTTCCTCGAGGTTGGCTGCTTTGATTAGATTTGATGAAACGCACAGCACTTATTTAAAACTACAATACATCCGCTTCTTACTATTTCTAGAAGTATTTCTATTTCTAGAAGTATTTATATGCATGTTCTTAAAGGAACACAGAAAGAACATAACAGACAACGTGTGTGTGTGTGTGTGTGTGTGTGTGTGTGTGTGTGTGTGTGTGTGTGTGTGTGTGTGTGTGTGTGTGTGTGTGTGTGTGTGTGTGTGTGTGTGTCTATCAGGACAATCACTTCCCTTACAGGCCGTCCGTCAAGACATCGATTCAGAAATGGTAATCTTTAGGATTTATCCGATAAACCGTTGGCAAAATAAAACGTGCAACAGGTCTGACATGAACAGACAGGATTCAACAGGATGAAGTGCAATGCATATTGTTGTCAGCATAATATTCATAAAATAACACAGAAAGAACATACATCCCATTATTTCCTTTTTCCAAAACAGTGAAGAACACCAGGAGCAAATGCCAGAAGTTGAGTTTTCCTTCACACAAATTGATGACTGCTGTGTTAAAGCTGCAGTGTGGAGGATACAGCGACATCTAGTTATATACAAGTTATTGTGCTGTATTCGTAGTGGAGAGCAAAGTTCTCCAATGAGGGTCGGTGTTATCTGCAAGAGATCTGAAATCCTGCACAGCCTGTCATTTTAAATCTGCTTTGGATAAAAGCGTCCTAAATGACTGTAATGTAATTGTAAGTCAATGATGCAAAGCTGTGTGTGTGTGTCTATGTATGTATGAGTCTGTATGTGTGTGTGTGTGTGTGTGTGTTTGTGTATTGTCTCATCAAGGCTTTACGGAGAACAATGAGCAGCTGTTCAAAGTCTGAATATTGTTGTGTGTGTTCTTTTTGTGTGTCATGAGTCTGTGTGTGTGTGTGTGTGTGTGTGTGTGTGTGTGTGTGTGTCTATGTATGTATGAGTCTGTATGTGTGTGTGTGTGTGTGTGTGTGTGTGTGTGTGTGTGTGTGTGTGTGTGTGTAGAGCCTTTTCTGCGCTCAGTGAGACCAGACTAGAGGATATCAATGATTGTATGAAATGTTAGCAGCGTCGTTCATAAATCATGAATATAGAGGAAACACTGATTCTCACTTTTCACTCATTTTTCATAAAAAAATATATTCCATTACACGTTGATATTCATGTAACTCTTCATCTTACTAGTAGTCGGTTAAAGTAGTATCCACAGTGCTAGCTGTGTGGAGGGTCAAAGGTTAAACTCATGCTGTTGAGATGCCTCTGAACAAGCTGCTGAACTGTAGCAGTGGAGAGAGAGAGAGAGAGAGAGTAAACAACAGAAGTGCTCCAACACATTATCTTCGACTGTATCCATATGTGTGTTTATGAAGAACAACAACAACATGGCCGAAGACATATTTGCGTGCATATTTATTCATGATTACCAAGAGGAAAAAAAAACAACCTCTGTTGTGTTGAACGAGCAGTAGATGACCTCGAATGATTGCAGATGGCTCCACACACACACACACACGCACACACACACACACACACACACACACACACACACACACACACACACACACACACACACACACACACACACACACACACACACACACACACACACACAGTAGCCGCGGCTCTCCTCCAGCGTGCGTTAGCGTCACTGTGTTTGCTTTGTTCCGATGCGTTGTTGACTTATTTTCTGCATCAGAAACAATCGCTGTGTGTGTGTGTGTGTGTGTGTGTGGTGGTGGGGGGGGATTAATTTTATGCAAATGTATGCAAATAAGTGTGACACAGAACTCCATCCGCATCGGTTCTATGCAAATGATGTTTGCTAAACAGGCGTACTGGAAGGGCCACGCATTCCCCCCCCCCCCCATCCGACCCCCCCCCCTATGCTACACCTTCTTTTTCATACTTTCTCCTTTTGGCCTCCCTTTAATCCCCCTCTCCACCCTTTTCTCAAACTTGGCCAGCCACTCTGCCACCACCACCTTCTCTCTCTCTCTCTCTCTCTCTCTCTCTCTCTCTCCACTCTCTCCTCTGTAATCCTCTGCTTCACCCCCCCCCCCCCCGTCACCCCTTCGATGTGCTGCATGGCTGTTAGTGGTGTGAGGAGGCTCTAATGGGGCTCGAGGAAAACATTGTCACAGTGCCTGGAAAGCCCAGAGCCAGGAGGGCCCGACATTAGACTTGCTAATGGGGGGGGGTTAACAGAACGCAGAGAAGACGGGATGGAGACTGGGGGGGGGGGGAGAACACAACGACCAGAGGAGATGAGGAAGACAAACGGGGAGAGACAGATAGGAAGCGCTTCCAGGGAGGGGAGACGAAGAACTCGCTCATCCGATGTCGGCCCGTCCTGCCAGCACTTGGGAGGGAATGGGGAAGGGAGGGAGGGAGGGAGGGGGGGGTGTCTCCGTTCCTCCCTCTGTGCTCCCGATCCTCTTTTCTGGTTTCCCCGTTTCATGAGGAGATTGTGGCGTCACGCGTGTGACACTTCCCCTCAAAGGCGAGGGGGAAGTCTGTGTTTGAACGTAAGGGAATTTATTATAACCCCCCCCGACATTCCCCCTCCTCCCTCCCTGCTCCCCCGTGACACCCTCCACTGCCATCACAGCGGGGGAGAAATTCTTCTAAAACTCACCCATCCATGGATTTGTGCTCTTCTATAACAGCACCAATGAGAGCACCATCGCTCCAAAAATAGCGGCTTTACAGAATTAAACCTTTAAAAAAAAAAAAAAAAAAGTTTGTCTGTCTGTGACCAAAGTGCCAAAGCAGCTCTGTGGTGACTTTGTGCAAGAGTGTGCGTCGGTCACAAGACAAGGAGAGGGAAACTCTGTCCACAGTCTCACCGCCTTTAAATGGCATTTGTGAGTAATATGCTTTTTCTCCGCTGCAAGTGCAAGCAATGCAATACTAGCTAAGTAATATCTCTCTGCAGAGCAATACTGTCTGTCAGCATTACGAGGATGAGTTGATGTCTGAGACGTGTGTGTGCGTGTGCGTGTGTGTGTGTGTGTGTGTGTGTGTGTGTGTGTGTGCGTGCGTGCTTGTCAGATCCATTTGGATTGCAGGTGTTGCAGTGAGAATGAACTGTTCAGAGGAGGGAGGGAGGGAATAGCCGAGCGCCATTAGCATTCGTGAGCGGCTGCACGGTTGACTGTGTGTCGGTCGTTAGGAGGGAAGTGTGGAATGAGAGAGAGAGAGAGAGAGAGAGAGAGACAAAGTAAGAGACAGAAACATCAACTACAATGAATGCACAGGGATTTGTCTCAGTGACATTTCAACATATTAACCTCCGTATCAGAGGGAACATTCCACTTTATTGATACTTGGGTCATATTTTTGCATTTCTGTCAGTTATGAACGAATCAATTTTATAGGTTATAGCTCTGGGAACATTTCATCATCATACTGGGTTTAAAGGAGTTTATAATTTTATCAGATATTCAAAATCATCTCATTTGGAGGTGAAACTGAAAGTGAGAGTAGCCGAAAAACGTTTTCTCACGCAATGGTTTGTATTATATGTTACATGTTAAGAGTTACTCTTCATTTTTTCCACGTTTTACAGTAAAGCCAGTAACAAGTGTCAGTTTCCGCTTGTTACGTGCATATCGTCTTTCGCAAATAAAATTCTGTTTTCAAAGGAAACTCAGTTAGGTTTAGGCAGCCAAATGCTTCGTCAGGTTTTGGAAAAGAAAGTCGTTTGGGTTAAAATAATGGCGAAATGAAATTAAGTACATACAAACTAGATATGAGATTTACGTGACAAAAAAAAATCAACATTGACTTCTCGTTTCACACGAAGAATGAACAGCAGCCGTTGTCTCATCACAGCTTGATGATAATTTGAAGATATTTTGCTCAAGACATAGCTTAACTTCTGCATCAATGTGTAATAACAGTCAGACAGATGGATTTATGTACACAAAGCCCCTTCCACACATCAAAGCTATATCAGCCTGCTTTTAAAAAAGAAAAAACATATGTGGGTAGATTTGTAGGCATGTCTAAAAGTTATCTAAAAGGCCAGTGTGTAGGATTTCGGGGGACGTTTTAGCAGAAATGGAATATAATATTCATAACTATGTCATGAGTGTATAATCACATGAAACTAAGAATTGTCGTGTTTTCTTTAGCTTAGAATGAGCCCTTCATGTCGACATAGTGAGCGGGTCTTCCTCATGGAGTCCGCAATGTTGCACCGCCGTGTTTCTACAGTGGCCCAGAAAGGACAAACCAAACACTGACACTACTCGAGACGTTCGCTCTCTTACGCTACCTAAAGACAACCGTAGTTCTCCGACACGCTTAAAAAGTCAACTTCAATACTAGACGTCACAAAATCTACTCACTGCTCCTTTAATTGCGCGTTTTGTAAGATTACACATTTAATCATATTTGTACTTATGTTCATAACATATATTCAACAGTTTTCCTAAAAAATATGAACATTTTAAGCCTCTGGTACAATAATTTTAAGGGACGATTCACCAAAAAATAATCTTAATCTTACCTGTAGTGCTATTTATCAATCTAGATTGTTTCTCTGTGAGTTGCAGAGTGTTTGAGGTATCAGCTGTTGAGATGTATCTTCCTTCCTTTCCAACATAATGGAACTAGACGGCTGCTGGTGCTGAAAAACGCCAAAATAATACGCTTAAAAAACTCAACAGCAATGTCTCTTTCCAGAAATCATGACCCCGTCACTGAAGATAACACACAGACCTCGTTGTAAAGAGTTTTCTGAACTTATAGTTCCTCCCTGAAACTGACAGATTTCCCATCAGGCCTTGCTGCCGCGTTTCCAAGATCTCATCATTCAACTCGGTTAGTGCGCTGTTATCAACCAACAGGAATGATGGCCAAAAACTGCAAAAAAATAAAAACAGTGTTATCCTTTAACTCGCACTGACAAAAAGAAGGGTTTTCTGAAACACAGCAGAGGAAAAAGTGAAAGACAGACGGGGAGGGACGCTCACACACAGCTCGCCAGACGATACAGATTTATGTGGCGATACGGCGGCATGGCAGCCGGTGACAGCCGTCGCGGTGACGTCCCAAAAACTCTGCAGGCCTCTGGCTCTGTTCTCGGTGTGTCTGTGTACCGTTATACGTACACACTGCAGAGTCTCCAGCAGCTCTCATCTGTCAACGGCATACAGATGGCTGCTGAGCCTCCACGAGACGCTGCTCTTTGCTCACGACAGACATTTCTCCGAGTGTATGACAAGCTAGCTAAACGACGCCTGCAGCTAACAGCCGACTAGAACACACACACACACAGTGGTGATGTCCATATCAGCTGTTTTTTAGATGTGTTTTCATCCCATAAGGCGTTATATATATGTGTTATTCTGTCACTACCCCTGATATCCAGAGAAAGTTGTCTGAACAACGGCGGCTCTGCTGCTCTCTAACTCGCGCTCCGTCTTCATGCTCCAGCAGAGCAGCGGGTAACGAAGTGAGCAGAGATGGATGGGGGGATGAGAGAGAGAGAGGAAGAAGGATGGTTGGTGTGAGACGGTGCAGAAGTTTGATTCCTCTGGTTGTCAGAGGCGCTGCATTATTGATGCGCCGAGGTTCCCGCGTTGTCGCCGAGATCCTCAGTCTGTCACGTCACGTCCTGTTTGTTGTGGTCGCACGCGAGTCCCGCTGGAGCGCTACCTGTCAACGCCGCCACATCACAGGGAGCTCAGACGGTGACAATGCTGTCTCTGTTGCGCTGACCACATGGGAGGAGCGTGCACACACACACACATACACACACACCACACTTCCATACCGATTTGTGGGAGGAGGTGACGGGTATCGTGCTGATTCTCCAGGGTTTCCACTGTTATTCGGCTTTGTCAGTCTGCATTATGAAGTCAGAAGTAAGCCGAAGTAGCTCGCTGTGTGTGTGTGTGTGTGTGTGTGTGTGTGTGTGTGTGTGTGTGTGTGTGTGTGTGTGTGTGTGTGTGTGTGTGTGTGTGTGTGTGTGTGTGTGTGCGTGTGAGTGTGTGTGTTGGGATGATGAATCTCTTGACATTGAGGGATTGGCCCTTCTGCTCTGAGCTTTGTCTCATGAATTCTTTAGGTCATCTCCTCAGCAGACGGAATATATATCAACCACAGCAGTCACATGATCAATATATTCATGTCACACTGTACATCCACGAGTGCATTAACTAACAAATTAAGTGGTTAATGGTTGAGTCTATAAAATGTCTGGAATTTTGAAATAAAATGCCAATCAGAGTTTCCAGCTACTCGAGGTCTTCAAAGATTTCAGAAAACCAACAAATTCTCATATTTGAGAATATTAAACCAGCAAATATTTGTCCATTTTGAGGGGAAATTAAAAGTCTATCAAAATTGTTTCTATTCATTTTCTTTTAGTTGTCTAATAAATTAATTATTTTTCTTATTTTTCACCCTTTTTAAAAACTGCTTTTAACCAAGGACAGCACGACTTCTAATCTCCTAAAGTCCAATCAAATCAAAGCTGCAGTATGTGGGGTTAGGTAAAGGTTTGGTTGGCACCTCAGGGAGATCCTGCTCGAGTTTCCCTTTCTTAAGCATTATCGTTTGGACCGCCTCCTATGCTTTAAAAAGCCCTTATCAAATACTTGATTTCCAAAGTACCCATTCCTTTTTTATGAGCACATTTGAACCAGGCGTAAAACTCTGCTTCTGCCAAGTGAAGCCAATGCTGAAGTGTCTGAAAGCTGCATTCTCTCTCCTGTCCATCAGGGGGCGACTCCTCTGGTTGTATAGAAGTCTATGAGAAAATGACTCTACTTCTCTCTTGATTTATTCCCTCAGTAAACATTGTAAACATGAGTTTATGGTCTCAATCTCTAGTTTCAAGTCTTCTTCAATACAGCATGATGTTCATTTAGTAAATGATGCTCCATTTAGAGTCAAACAGACCATAAAGCAGGGTATGCTTTAGGGCGGGGCTTACTGGGATTGACAGGTCTCTACCAAAGACGTACAAGGAATCACTACGTCACTCCTCCTCAGTCCAAATATGGTAACTTCCATTCATTGGTTGCGAAAAAACAACATGGCGACGTCCGTAATCCAAGATGGCGACAGTGAATTCCCCGAACTCAAGGCTACTTCCTCTTCTTTTACAGTCTAAGATTTGAACATGCAGTGGAAACATCAGTGCTGTAAGGCCCTTAACTCAAACAGTTTACTGTTAATCCTTTTCAAGACTTATTCAGTGAACACCAACCGTTTATCAGCTGTTTAATAATGTATATATCGACTCTATAAAATACTTTAATGAAGACGCAGGATGAAAAGAAAAATACAAAAACGCTTTAGTAGAAGAACTTGCTGCTCCACAAATGTCTTGTGAAGTGTACTGTCTCATTATGGGCCCGGCGGTGCAGTGTTTTAATTTATCCGTGAGAGCTGATGGCTTTTTTTATTCTATATTTTATTCACTTTATCTATAGTGCAGATGAACATTAAACACTGAGAACGAGATCCCCACGCTTACTGTAGCAATTTCAATTAAATGCCAGTGCTCCCAGTAAGTGACGGCAAGTAGAGAAATAAATGTGTTTGACTCAAATCATATTGCATAAGTGCATTCTTTGGCTTTTATTTTGGTGACCTTATTTTGGTGACCTTAAAAGGGTGTATATAAGCAGCCTCTGCCTTCAAGGGCTCTAGCAGAGCACCACCCATCAAGACGACACCCACCCTCACTCTGGATCTCATTTTACAGAGACAAGATAAGAAGAACGCTTTTATTTTTTACGACGATTTGTTCATTGGGCTGAAGGACTCCACTTCACAAGAAGGATCCGCAGTGAGAAGCAATTATCTGAGAAAACATAATAGAAACCAAATGACAGACGGACGGATGGATGGATGAAAAAAAAAAAAGACAGAGAGAGAGCGAAAGGGGGAGAAAATGGAGAGGAAGGAATAGATGGATGGAGAGCGTATTGTGCTGGCCGTCTTCCCAGCACGGAGGGATCGATCAGCAGAACGAGAGAGAGAGAGAGAGAGAGAGCCTCACTATTTCCTCGGCCAGGCTAATAATGGAGAGCAGTCATCATCTCCCCCTTGCTCTCTCTCTCTCTCTCCCTTCTTTCTTTGCCGTCGTTCCATTTTTTTTTTTTTTTTTTTTTCTTTTCGGAAAAACAATCATAGCCTCATCGGAGAGCCGCCTCGCTCTCCCACCGCGATCTGACATTTGAAAAAAACAAACCGGTTTAGTGAGAGAAGTGGGCGTCAGGCGGCAACGAGCCTTCTGAAACACTGACTCACGACATCCGGTGGGGGGGGGACCAACAACACACACACACACACACACACACACACACACTCATAAGCGGTACCCCGCATGAGGCTGTCAGAAATCCCTCAGTGTGTCCCGGCCCTGCATTGGAAACAATAGAGGAATCAAGGAGGCCGGAGCTCAATGGTCCAATCACGGCGGCGGCTGCAATCTCACCGCCGCTACCTGCTACCCCGTAACGAGCTAAACGACCTTTTCCACCGCACTCGTTTCTGCCACTCAAAACCTCCGTCCGTCACTCGGCTCCAACACACAATTACCTCCATTCAGGGAAGCGGAGAGGCCAAATGTTTGCTACTTGTCATTTAGTATTTTCTGTAGTGTGTGTGTGTGTGTGTGTGTGTGTGTGTGTGTGTGTGTGTGTGTGTGTGTGTTTCTCCCAGTGGTGGTGTTATGAAAATGAAGGTGAGCCTTTATGCTTCTATCTTCTCTTTTCCTTTCATATCAGATTCTTTCTTTTTTAAAGAGAAGCTCTGATAATTGCTCTGACAGTTGTACTTCCTTCCAACTGAAGAATGTAATGTGGGTTAGAAAGTCAAAACCTAAAGTTCCAAATGACAGAAGAAACATCTAAATCATATATTTTTCCTAAGAGTTCTATCCTTTTTTTTTTTTAAAGCTGCAGGGTTTTTTATGCATCGACTATATAAATGTCTGACCTGCTGATTCTGAATTTCTTTCTTCCTGAGAAATATAATTGACAGCATACACCAACATTTATGTAACTTTTCTGAAATTCAATCGTAAGTTTCTCATAAAACATTGACTACTAAACTTATGTTATCTCCCAAACTGCACCCCGTTACAGGACCCTCACTCACTCAAACAAATCCCATAATAAAAGTGCTCCAGCTTACTGGACGAATAAAAATCCATCTGAAAACCAATTGCAGTACATCCCACTTCATCTTGGGAGAGCGTTATGTCTTCTTCACTCACGCTGAAGAAATTCCACTCCGATGGCCCGATGTGTGTGTGGCTGTACTGTGTTTCCTAGCTGCCACTGTGTGTGTGTGTGTGTGTGTGTGTGTGTGTGTGTGTGTGTGTGTGTGTGTGTGTGTGTGATGTTCATGTGTGTGTGTGTGTGTGATGTTACATCTCTAGTAGTTACAACATTTACACATCCAACAGACACATTTGATGTCATTCGGCCAGCTTTATTCAGTTTTCACTCCTTCTTGTTCTGGTTTTACGATAAAAAGTGTCGACTCTTCAGCTGCTAATTGCTCCACTATGTTCACCAGCTAGTAGTGATCATTACAGCTTTCAGCCTTCGTATATATTCTTCACCGTTGGCAGCAGCTGTTGTGGGATCACTGCCATGTTGTGACACTCTTCAGCACAGCTTGCAGTGTCTGACAACACAGAAAGAAACAGGAACACGTTTCTAAAGTTATCAGACGAACCTTAATGTTGTAAACAGAAGCAAAAAAACTATACGTTCAGGTAACAAAACTACTCGGTTAGGTTTAGGAAGAGATTGTGGTTTGGGTTAAAATAAATATAAGTAAAATAAGTATATGTGATTTATGTATCTTACTTAAAATGTGTACAATAAAAAAAGTAATCTTTGACTTTTTGTCTCACAAAGGACACGAACGGCGTTTCCCCAGGTGAAAGTCCTGTGTTTGTTTGCAACCATGTGAGAATTTTGCTGCTCTGTTCACCAAGGATGTCACCAGAACTGATTCTTTGGCCAAGTCAATGCCAACATTTGGAAATTGGGACTGTAGTTGTTTTTTAAAGCACCATTTCAGGGCTTACAGTGACACTTCAGGTTTTGGAATGATGGTTGGACAAAACAACATCTTTGCAGGCATCACCTTGGGTTGGAAACGAATCACCAGATAATGATCAAGTCATTAGGTAGCACTTCACATCCCAGCAGGATTGTGAGTGCTATTGTGAACAACACATCCACGTTGAAATCAGCAGGAGAGCTAGTTAACGTTAGCACAGTCCTGCTCGGCTCAATAACGTAGCTAACAGCTAACGGGGGTTGCACTGAGTTACATTATGATGCGTTCAAGCCCCATTCAGTTCCAATGAATGTTGGTTAATTATCATGATGTGTTCAAGCATATTCTTGTAGAACACAGATTTTGGCGAGAAATTTGTGGAGGATGATCAGGGATTAACAATACATTTGCAAAGAAAACTGTATGCAAACGGTAAAAAGAGTTTATGTTGTTATTGTTTTTTGTTTTTACCGTGGCATGAACTTTGGTATCGAGAATCGTGGACTTTCTCTGGTATTGATATCCACTTTTAATATTCTGATATCGTGACAACCCTACTTTATTCTACGTCACATGAATTCCAGCTTCCTGCTCCTGTCAGAATTGCTAACGCCGCAAGATGTCGGCTTCTTCTTCTTGTATCCGTATCGGTGATCAGCCATGTAAATACGTGATAGTGAAGCTGCTAGTAGGTGTAGCAGGGTCTAACCGTGTCTATGAGGAAGATAACGGCTATTCAATCAGCTGATAACTCAGAATGAAGACGCTCCATGTAGCTGAGTGAGTCTGCTCAACAGCACAGGACTCCACCTCAGAATAAACACCTCCACAAGTGTGTGCACGTGTGTGTGTGTGTGTGTGTGTGTGTGTGTGCGTCCCGCCGATGTCGGAGAAAACCAGCTGTCATTCAGACAACGAGATCACAACGGGGAAGTGGCAACAGCATGTGACACATCATGTCAGTGACGGCTTACAGGCAGAGACTGTCTGCTGTCTGACAAACTGGAGGCAGAGAGACGGAGGACTGGATCTACATACTGTAGGCGGATTCATAGACGGGTGGAGGACTGGATCTACATACTGTAGGCGGGTACATAGAGGCGGGATGGAGGACTGGATCTACATCTTGTAGGCGGATTCATAGACGGGTGGAGGACTGGATCTACATACTGTAGGCGGATTCATAGACGGGTGGAGGACTGGATCTACATACTGTAGGCGGGTACATAGACGGGTGGAGGACTGGATCTACATACTGTAGGCGGGTACATAGACGGGTGGAGGACTGGATCTACATACTGGGGTGGGGCGGGGACTGGATCTACATACATAGACGGGTGGAGGACTGGATCTACATACTGTAGGCGGGTACATAGACGGGTGGAGACGGGTGGAGGACTGGATCTACATACTGTAGGCGGGTACATAGACGGGTGGAGGACTGGATCTACATACTGTAGGCGGGTACATAGACGGGTGGAGGACTGGATCTACATACTGTAGGCGGGTACATAGACGGGTGGAGGACTGGATCTACATACTGTAGGCGGATTCATAGACGGGTGGAGGACTGGATCTACATACTGTAGGCGGATTCATAGACGGGTGGAGGACTGGATCTACATACTGTAGGCGGGATCATAGACGGGTGGAAAGAGTCTGCTCCTTTTAACCCCCTCCCTCCATCTAAATGATCCCAGTCTAAACTCTCCTCCTCCTGTCGTCTCCTCAGATCTTTACAGCGATGTCATCACCCCGCTATTAAAACACTAATTCATCTTTCAACTCTTCTTCTCTATTCTTACTCCATTGTTCTCCTCCTCTTTCTTTCCATTCACCTCCTTCTTCTTCCTCCTCTCCTCCTCCTGTATATATGCTCACAACCAGATTGCTATCTGGAGCACAGCGAGGGGTCATTAATATTCAACCACCTTGCACAATAGCTTTAAAGGCAGCTTTTTAATAAAACACTAATGAGGAGAGTTTCCCCCGCCGCTGCTCAACAGTCTGTTTGTTTCTCACTCCGTTTCCAAATGAACAATTGAGAAATGTGGTACATCTCCGTAGCTCTGAGTTTAGGCTTTTATTATATTCAAATGGAATAGTTTTGACCTCCTAGACAGCAGTCCATTTAGTGAATGATTGCAAATTTTGTAAGCAACAAAATTAAATTGTCCTCTGCTCACTAAATGTCACATAGACACGTTTGTCTTTCAAATAGAAATGTGGAAACAATATAATGAAAAGCTGTTTCATTAGGGAGTTGGGACTCACTGGTTTGTCGTACTCTAGTGCAGAGGTTCCCAAACTGTTAAGACCATGTTCCACTATGTACCAAACCAAATGTACCACTTCCTACTGCAGATACCAACAATTAACAATGAAAGAGCCACGTCGCCTACACACAGCTCCTGCAGCTGACTGGTAGCGCCTTTTCATGTTCTTGCTAGCAGTGGTGGAGTTTGGCAACTGCCGACTCAGACTCTACTTCAGCATTGAGCATTTAAAGCATCCAGTTTGGCGATTTCTCCGTCGCCATCTTGAATTACGGCCTTCGCCATGTTGTTTTTTTTGCAACCGAGCGGCAGGGACCTGTCAATCACAGTAGCTCCGCCCTAAAGCATACCCTGCTTTATGGTCTATTTGACTCTAAATGGAGCATCATTTACTAAATGAACATCATGCTGTATTGAAGAAGACTTGAAACTAGAGATTGAGACCATAAACTCATGTTTACAATGTTTACTGAGGGAATAAATCAAGAGAGAAGTAGAGTCATTTTCTCATAGACTTCTATACAACCAGAGGAGTCGCCCCCTGATGGACAGGAGAGAGAATGCAGGTTTTAAGACACTAATGCATTGACTTCACTTGGCACAGACATGGATGTAAACTGCAACATGGCTGGTCGGCAGAGGCATCAACCACTAGGCGGTAATTCTACTTTGGTTTGGAGTTAAGGAAAGTTGTAATGTTAAGTCTTTCAGTGGTAGATTGCCACACTTTTAACCACTTCTCTAGCGTATATATTTACTTCTATGTGTGTGTGTCTTTCCGCGTGTTCGTACTTAATGTGTGACTTTGTGGTCATTTATTATACTAAGTGTTAAAAGTGTTGAGGATCAAAGACTGTTCTCTCCACTACTTCAGACCTCAGCTTCACTACACATTACTCTTTATCTATTACGCAAATAACCTTTTTAATGCTCGGGCCGGCCTCATAAATGTCTGATTAATGGTCTCAAATGCTGCTGCTTGTGTATTAATTAGAATGTGAAGCGGAGTGAACGGACAAAGAAGGAGAGCTCATAGTCTACGGGACTTTAGTCGTCAGCATTCTGTTTTATACTCATTTATGATATGTTATAATCTATATTGTGCTTTTATGTGCTCGCTTGGCATACGTCTGTGTTTGCAGATATTTAAGTAAATGTTTCTGTTTTGTTTTGCAAAGCATATCATTTCACTTACACAGTGAAATCCCCTTAGTTCCCTTGACCTGTAAGTCGATCCGTCAGTTTTTGATCATGGCTGCAGAGCTGCTCAGTCAACAGAAATTCAGCTCCTTCAAAAGACAGAATGTGGCCATCTCTACTACCTCTTATCCCCTCCTGCAGTCAGCCAGAGTTGGCTGGTTTGTGTATGTGCGTGCCTGTGAGAATGCTTTATGGTATGACATCTGCTGCTGACAAAGTGGTTTTAACTTCTGTTGCCGTGGTCTCTCGCTGGCCGGTCTAGACGTTTTTCCTCCCAGACGTCACTTCTGAATGGAGAAGAGAGAGCGGGACTTTGATGTTTGCATCTTCATTTAAAATGGACAGGAGGAGAGGAGGAGGAGGAGGGAGACGGAGAGAATAAATATCGTATACGTCCGCATAAGATGCATGAAAATGTAGAATACATTGTCGTACAAGAGGAAGAAGAGATGTGTCGGACCAGATTTAGCTACCAGCTCATTTCCATCTGCAGAGGTGCAAAGTCATTTTTCTAAGTGGAGTTCCCCGGAAGCCATGGACAACTACAATGGATGGATATGCAAACAATATCAACATATGCATACAGGCAGGCGCACAGCGAGCATGGGCGGATTGAACAGTACCAACTGTCTAGCTAATCTGATATATGTGTGTGTGTGTGTGTGTGTGTGTGTGTGTGTGTGTGTGTGTGTGTGTGTGTGTGTGTGTGGGTGCATGTATGAGTATCCATGTGCAAGGCAGTGTCTAGCTGCCAGGCTTTTGTGAGAACGGCGAGTTTGGGAATCACTTAACTTCTGTCACTAGCTGTTATGTCTCTACCAGCCGGAGGGACGGAGGAGGAGGAGGAGGAGGAGGATGAAGGAAGGAGAGAGGCAACCGGGGAGCTGAGAGGAAAGCTTCATAAAATCTTACTTATCTCACAGATTTAGATGTCTTTTTTTTTTTGCTCTTTTGTCTCTTTTGTGCACATGCAAACACACTCAGACTTTTCTTCTTCTTCTGTGCTTCCATTTGTATCGATTACGATCCTGAAAGTGGAGAGACGAGGAGTTCATCCTTCCTTTTTTTAGCCCAACAGAGGAGCCCCGAGCGGGGTTGAATATCCACCCTGCTCCTGCTCTACCTCTATCACACTGGACCGGTGTCATGTTTTGATGGAACTGTAGCTTTTTGGCTGACAAACATGGACATGCTGTACCTCACTGCATGGGTGTGTGTGTGTGTGTGTGTGTGTGTGTGTGTGTGTGTGTGTGTGTGTGTGTGTGTGTGTGTGTGTGTGTGTGTCCTACATACTCAAACAAATGCATACGAGGACACCCGTCTTCCTCCGTCTGTGTCACTCAGACGCCTCCGCATCCCCCCTCCTCTCAGCCTAAAAAGGTCAGAGCTCATCACCACGTCAGATGGAGTTTTTTCATCCCCTGCTCTCCCACCAAACGTCATTTTCGCCAAGTCGCTTGTCATAGCGGGTGAACGTCGAGCTCTTGTCCGAGAGATCACATCTCCAGGATTCCTTTGGCTCCCCTTCAGGATGCGTCTCCTCTTTCCCCGTTTCGTTCGTTCACACGTCACGCATAAACACATTCACGTACGGATTTCCTCCGCTGTTCATCTGCGTGTTTGCTCGCAGGTGAGAAGAAGAAGAAAAGCATGTGATGAGATTTTCCATTTTTAAATCCAGCCATTATCTTGACTCTGAGCTTCAGCCTCTCCGGCTCTGCTGCGTGTTATCTGATTGCGCACAGAAATTCCTTGATGCCGCCTCTGCAAATTGGTTTGCCAGACGCCTAACGCATGAAGGAGAAAGAGAGAGAGAGAGAGAGAGAGAGAGGTATCGGTGGCAATTAGCATCCCCTCTTTACACAGGCTACTTAAAACCCTTTCACTCTGAGCGTAAAAGAACGCTCTTCTGTCTCTATCTCCCTTCCTCTCGTGGGGTCTCCCACTCCTTTTTATATCCTCACCCAAAATGCATCTTTGAATTCCCGTGTTGCACGAAGGGATTGCCGAGCCCGAGCTCACTCAGCTGTGGTTGGAGAGCCGCTGGTGTCAGGACGCATTAAACAGGTCAGACAGAGAGCAGAGCCATGTGGGCTAATTTAAGGCGTTAAAGCAAACAAACGTAAATGTTTTTTTGCCAAATAGCCTAAAGCTACAGTCAAGGCGGATTAGAGTTGGAGGCTGAGATCTAAAAACTGAAACTCACTGTCAGATGTGTTACACTAAAAAGCAGGAATATCACACGCAGGGAGATGCAGCTCGGCGTGCGTGGCCCTTTAATTACCCGTCTTGTAAAAAAAAAAAAAAAAAAAAACCTGGTTTGAAAATGAACGGTTTGTGGTTTGCTGGCAGCCGTAATGGCCGTCATTAATTCTTGTCTGCTTTGCCGTTGTGGTCCTTCGGCTGCCGTTGTCCTTATAGCGGAGGCTAATATGTGAGTAGCGTGTTGGGCTTCCCGTCCTGCTGTCCAGCCAATTAGAGCGACAGCGGCTCGTCTGTGTGGTCCAGTGGAGCGTGTCTCTGGTTTTGTCCAGACCATGAGCCCCCCCACCCCCCAATATGCTGCTGATGGTTCTGCTCCCTCACCTCTCTCTGGAAACTGTGGCTCCTTTGCGACCGCTCGGTGCTGCACAGGCCGGTTCACATCCGAGTGTCAAGTGTGAGCGGGACCTCGGGGCCTCGGTGACCTGCCATGCAGGAGATTTGTTCTTAGCTTTTCAAGGGAGTTACATGGAACGGCACTGTGTGTGTGTGTGTGTGAGAGCGTGTGTTTGTGTGTGCGTGTAGATGTGTGTGTGAGAGAGAGTGTATGTGTGTGAGAGAGAGTGTGTGTCAGAGTGTGTGTGTGAGAGAGAGTGTGTGTGTGTGAGAGAGAGTGTGTGTGTGTGAGTGTGTGTGTGAGCGCGTGTGTTTGTGTGTGGGTGTAGATGTGTGTGTGTGTGAGAGAGAGAGTGTGTGTGAGAGAGAGAGAGTGTGTGTGTTAGGTGCAGGTTAGGGGACAGCCAGGGTAGAACAGGGCTTTTCCGTCAGCCAGACAAAGTGTGCTGATCACCCAAAGTCAACAGGAGCTAACTCTGCAGGGGTTAGCCACAAATCCCCCCCCCCCCTTTTAAAGAGCGGTAGAGGATAAAGAAACCAGAGAACAGTAAGTGTATAAAACGCTACAGGCCTCACCAACATTGTCATTAAAAGAAAACATGGCTCAAGGAGCGGCAAAGAAAGAAAGAAAGAAAGAAAGAAAGAAAGAAAGAAAGAAAGAAAGAAAGAGAGACGGCTGTAAAGAGTTTCCAAATGCCAGCGCCAAGTGAGCAAACGGTAAACTGAAATACATTTAAGTCTGGTTTTATTGACGCGGCGGATTCGAGGCGCTTGCAGATGTGAGTTCCTTTTCAACCTGCAGCACCGCCGGATCAGAGGCCCAGACTCCCCGGGGAGAAACACTTTATCAAACACACCACTCAGCTATGGATCGAAATAGAAAATGAAGGATTTTTCTGCCATCCTGTGACAAAACGGCTTTTTGAAATAAATGTATTTTCCGTGCGTGTCTCTCTTTCTCTTGTGGGAGTCGTAGGGGCCATCTACTTCAGAGAAAGTAGTCCCTCTTACCGTCAAATTCACCTTAAATCAAATAGTCACCCAGTGCCTTTGCAAGAGATGTTTTAATTATCCATGTTTTAAAGTGGCCCTATTATGCTTTTCCACTTTTCCCCCTCTTCTTTAGTGTGTTATATATATAATAATAATAATAATAATAATAATCAATCCTTTATTAGTCCCACAATGGGGAAATTTACAATTCTCTGCATTTTAACCCATCCCAGAGGAGCAGTGGGCTGCTAAGAAGCGCCCGGGGAGCAACTTGGGGTTAGGTGTCTCGCTCAAGGACACCTCGGCATGTTGACTGTAGAGGCCGGGGTTCGAACCACCAACTTTGTGGTTGCAGGACGAGTGCTCTACCTCTTGAGCCACAGCCTTGTACATGTAAAAGGTCCGTAGAGTGTAAAACCTGAAGTCCACGCCTAAAAGCTCCTGAAACGGCTCCATTGAATTCTCTCCTTCACTTCTGTAACTTTATGAAGTCATAATGTAACTTTATGAGGTCATGTTACGGAAGTGACGTAAAACT
Source organism: Anoplopoma fimbria (assembly GCF_027596085.1). Lineage (NCBI taxonomy): Eukaryota > Metazoa > Chordata > Actinopteri > Perciformes > Anoplopomatidae > Anoplopoma > Anoplopoma fimbria. The sequence continues at coordinate 25,270,575 of NC_072456.1, forward strand.
CCTTCCTGCCAGTTTGGCCCTCAAACAACAAAAGAGAGAGACACAGAGCTGAAGTTTTTTTAAATATGAAACGTTGACCAATCACAACAGAGCGGACTAGCTGACCAATCAGAGCAGACTCTGCTTTCTGGAGGGAGGAGCAAGCGCTACAACGGAGCGTTTCAGAGAGAGGGTGAGAAGAGGTGCTGCAGGACAGCCAGGATGAGAAAAACAAGGAGGATTATGAGCATTAACGCATGTAAACATGTTGTAACTGTAACTTGAGATAAAAATATGCACCCAGAAAATAGCATAATAGGGCCTGTTCAAACAAAATGTTCATAAGTCTGAGATTATTCTGCACCACATTTCTTCCGTGTGAACCAGCTGATAGAGACGTATAGGAGTCTCCGGGTCTGTAGGAGCAGATCATGTGTGAACAGGCTGCACTGTGCTGCAGCTGTCAGAGAATATAGGGAATCCATGGGGGGAGCGCTCACACCCACCCTCAATTACAGGCTCGCAGTGACAGCCAGCCTCTCTGCTCATCAGCAGAGCCAACCCACCCGGTCATCAGCCGAGCTCTCCTCCCTCCCCCCCAACTCCCACTCCAGACCCCCCCTACCTGCAGCGATTTACAACTTACCTTTTCTATCCTAAGGCTGAAACGTGGGTCAGTATGGGTGGGTGTCATCTGCGTGTCGTCTCTGCAGCCATAACTACATGTCATGTAGAGCTGAAACAGAAAATGTTAATGTTTGATGCCATTGAAAGGAACAAACCTGATTTGACTTCTGAATATTTAATGTGTTCATACCGGTTTCAACGTATTAAACCTTAGAATAAGCCCCATATTTCCTATATTGAAGTCCTGCTTTTGGAGATCCATAAAGAAAAGCCTATCATTTTTAACAGCGTATGCAGCAGAATTTAAGGACCTTCTAAACTCAAGGAATGGGGAAAAATAATGAGTGCCGTTAATGCCGAGTCACCTGAGGGTCGTACTGTCACTGAAATAAAGAAGCAATGGGTCCATATGAAAAACGTCTGACCACATCAAGGCGATCGATAGCTGCAACAGGAGGGAGTTAGATAATTGCAATAATAGCATTAATAGACAATTTAAATGAATGGTGATATTGTTAGGAGATATATTTAGAATTTTTGCAGCCTATATGTTTTTAATTGCAGAGTCAAACATCATTTACAAACTCAAATTTGCTTCAAAGTAATGAAATATACAATCCATTAGTGAAAAAGTTAGGTCTGGATAACAGAAGACTAATTACATAAGACTCCTACGACAGGTCTGGACCACGGACTGTATATAAGAAGTGTGACACATTGGTTTGTGGAATTCGGTTTTGAAGCCTCAAGCTCGGTATTTTGGCAGTGGCCATCTTGGTTTTTGACCGTTGCCATCTTTTTATTGCAAACAGAATTGACCCGAGAGGGTGGTGTTGAATTGAAAACGCACTGTGAAAGGGTTAGAGCTGTAAAACCAAAAACACAGACTACTTCCGGACCGCACAACACCGTGGTAACGACCTGTCAATCCCAGTAAGCCCCGCCCTAAAGCATACCCTGCTTTATGGTCTGTTTGACTCTAAATGGAGCATCATTTACTAAATGAACATCATGCTGTATTGAAGAAGACTTGAAACTAGAGATTGAGACCATAAACTCATGTTTACAATGTTTACTGAGGGAATAAATCAAGAGAGAAGTAGAGTCATTTTCTCATAGACTTCTATACAACCAGAGGAGTCGCCCCCTGATGGACAGGAGAGAGAATGCAGGTTTAAGACACTTCCTGCTTTATCTGGACCACCAAGGGAAAATTAAAAATAAGAATTCTACTAAATCACTACTACAAGAACAAGAACAACACAAAGAACAAACCGTATGAAGGTCTTGGGCACATGTTTTGCTCGTAATGCAATTTCTTACGAGTGAACCTGCTGAAAAAACTACAGCAGCTTTTAGACCCCTCGGACTTCAACTCCCCCAGTTCTTGGGCCGAATGTCGCTCTCCTCCCCCACCAACCCCGACTCCCTCACCCCTCCTCCAGGATCCATAGATTATGTTGTGTGTGCTGGGCCCATGGGGGTACCAGGGGGCAATAACACAGGAGGGGAGGAGGGGTTTGGTACACGGCATCAATGACACACAGGTTAACACGGCGCTCACTCTCACCACATGCTCTCTCATGTACTCACTCACCTCCACCTGCGCTTCACCTTCTGTCACTCTTTCTTACTTTGGCCCATGGTGCACTTTGATACTTTCCTCATGTCTCTGCTGCGGGTATCTTATCCAGACATAACCATATGAAAAGAAAACATACATAGACACTCGTTTTTTTTAGAATATCTTGAATCTCCATTCCCATTTTCTCTTTGTCTTTTTATGCTCTCTTTCTGTCTCTATGTCTGTGACCATGCTCTCTGTCTCCTGGTTCCCTGAAGCCCTAATCAAGAGAGAAGGGAGCACAGAGGCTCCCGGTATGTTCACTAATAGGGCAGAGGTTAGAGTCTGTCAGCTGTGGCCGCAAAATACTTTTGGCGCTGTGGCTCTGACAGCACGAGGCTTCCAACGCAGACGGTCACAGGCTAACTGCCTCGCTGAATACCCCGAGATAAATCAGAACCAAAACTTTTGTTTTTACAGAAAACCCATAAACAGGACTCTTCCTTTCTCCTCTTTTCTTGCGACTTATCCTTCCATCACTTCCTCCGTCTCCTCCCCCACATTGCTGTGACTCCAGCTCAGGTCATTTGAATATGTAGATGCAAAGTATGAATGATTAATTAGGGTAATGCAAAGGGGATTCAGAGAGCTATACCTCTTCTGCACGGGTATCGAATGGCTGCAGCTGATTTGCATAGACCTTAACCTCAACCCCACTGGTGTGAACTCAACCACAGAGTCCACTTTGACTGAATGCACGTCCCAAAAAAATTGTAACGAATAAGACTAAACCGTCAATAAAAAAAGCTACCTTGTCATTTCCAGTCTGCTGAACTTGTCCGCCAGTCACTTTGTGATTGTTAAGGGAATGTCGGGGTCAACAAATGTGTGAGCTGATGTGTTAGCCCAGCTTATAGCCTGACACGTTACATATATGTTACACACACAGGGTCAGAGTGATCGATCATTTCCCAAGACCCTGACCGGTTTGATTTTCTCTCCTCGCTAATTGGACACCGGGGACGTTCTGTGGAAAAAGAGAAAAGGGCCCGAGATATGACCACGCTGCCCTTTTGGTGTGGCAGTGAAAAACATGCAGCACATACCATTGCACCTTTGCACATATCATTAGTTAAAGGAATGTGAGAATGCATATGTGATTTTTATTTTCTAATTATCAGTCGGGGGCAAAAGAAAACAAAATTTCTGGTTGCAACAACTGTTATGAAGAAATATTTATCTCGGTAATAATTTTCCCATTAGCCCGTTCATGAAGCTCCATGAGGAGGTTGGGAAAGTTTTGGGTTTTTTTTTTTAATCATAAATGATAATGTTGATGTTTAATCTGGTCTGTGCGCCGCTGGAGCGCTGGAGATCTCAGTCAGAGAGGAACCTTATGTTGGGTGTCTAATTTCAGACCACTGCAAGAAAATGCGCAGAGAGAGGCTGTAATTGAAATGCAGTCAGAAATGATTTTTTTTTCTCTGTTAAGTTGAATTTGATAGCCTCCGAACTGTGAGCACATTTGCATATTTTTAATTAAATGTCTGGCCGTGTTTTTTTTCTCGCAGATCATAGAAACCAACACGTCACTTCCTATATTTTGTGGCGTTAACTAATTAATGTTTGCCCTGTCTTGTCAGTATATGTTTGTCTTTTTATTCATCCGTTGAGATGATAAGCCTCCTGAGAAAACTTAGAGCACAGCTGGACTGTGTGTGTGTGTGTGTGTGTGTGTGTGTGTGTGTGTGTGTGTGTGTGTGTGTGTGTGTGTGTGTGTGTGTGTGTGTGTGTTTGAACTGCATGTTCCTGTTATGTGTAATTCATTTACATACCTCCTCTCAGCAAACATTTCTCTGCGTGTGCACGTCGTTCCCCTTGACCAATCACACTTTTGCAGACTGGTTGCCATGACAGCATCATAGCCTCAGCCTCTGCAGGGCTGCTTGAAGAACGTGTGTGTGTGTGTGTGTGTGTGTGTGTGTGTGTGTGTGTGTGTGTGTGTGTGTGTGTGTGTGTGTGTGTGTGTGTGTGTGTACATTCTTGCATTTTTTTGTGTTTCTGCCACAAACACATTGCAGGAGAAAGGAAGTAACAGTGATAAGGGTTCAGTCCAGTCCTGCTGGTTGTGCTGGTGTTCTTATCTGTGTGTGTGTGTGTGTGTGTGTGTGTGTGTGTGTGTGTGTGTGTGTGTGTGTGTGTGTGTGTGTGTGTGTGTGTGTGTGTGTGTGTCGGCTCACATGGCAGAGCTGTAAAGGGAAATGTTCTGTGGAGGATCCCACAAGTTTGATTAATTGCTTGTTTGTGGCGAGAAGCAGCAGGAGCAGTCACTTTAGATCAGTTTCCAATCATTCTCAATCAATAGTCGGCTTCAATAGCTGGCTGTTTAGAAGACGTATTACCAGGGTCACTACCACAGAAGGGACATTCCCATTCAAATCAACGTAGCAGGATGCCCAGAGTGGCAGCCATTCTTTATGTGCAGCATTGCAACCGTCGTAGTGGGCTTATTTCTAAATAAACTAAACGGACTTACTTCAAGTCGAGGTTTTGGCGACGTTGCGAAGCACAGAGCGCAGGAGAGTAATCTTGTAAAATTTAACAACTGCAGAAGAAAGCATATTGCTCTCGCAAGATCAGTTACAACTTTGTTCTGCTCAATTTCAATAAACAGTGTAGAATTCAAGTGTCGTTGAATTAGCAAACTAGCTAGCTAACTAGTGGGAAGCTGGCGATGGGTCCAAAGGGGCCTTACTACCCATCGCTCTGGAGAGGGACAAGCTTGGACTTGGACAACAAGTCCACTAGTTACTTGGCTAACTAGTGAACAACTATCTGTTTTGTCTCATTTTTTAACATTATCTCCTAACAATGATGTTTTCAAACAACTTAACTGCATTTCCAATTATGTTTGAGAGGAACATATTTTCTCCCAGATCACGAGCGCAATTTTAAACATGTGGTCAACTTTGCAATTTGAAACAATGCTAAAACACTACAAAACAACCTTGTAATGTTTAGTAAATGATCATATTTTAGCTTAAAATAAGTATGTTTGTTTCACAATAATTAGTCAGCGGTGACCTTTTTGTTTCACCTGTGTTTGTATGACTTATCCATTAACCACGACCTGGACGTGGACTTTTGATGACTTTGTTAGAAATTTTCAAATTTTTGTCATTCATTTAATTCAATAGTTTATGCTATTTTTGTTTTTAAATATATATATATGTTACCGTCGCCGGAACGGTAGTAAACGTGCGTGGCACGCTGCGAGATGTGTTGGCACTTAATTCAAACTCACAGAAACAGGCTTCTTTCAACTGTTAAAACAATTTGGTCTAAATAAACCTCTAATCCAGGAGAAAATCAATTCCCTCCCAACGTAATTGACGTTGCAGTTTCACTGTATGGGAACGTAATTTGATGTATTTTTGTGCACATATTTGGCTTGTGGTTACATGTTTATCTGTATCTACCGTGTGTGTGCGTGAGATTGAATTGTAAGTATGCGAGTGCCAGAGGCTCAGCATGGGGTGCAGAGGAGGAGACACATTTTCCTTCATTCAATTTCTTTCACCAGGCCTCATAAATGTCAGACATGGGTTGAGGAAGTGATGCTCGTTTAGATTATTTAGATTCATCCCACATTCATTCCCAAAGACCCGCGTTTTTTTCCCCCCGCCCCAATTTACTTCACAAATGGACATACTGGTGTACATACAAGCATTGAACACACACACACACACACACACACACACACACACACACACACACACACACACACACACACATAGAGGCACACACATAATGGATGTCAAAAAGAATTGTTTGGTTTTCTCCCCAAGGCTTGGAGGTGAGGGTGGGGGGGACGAATACTTAATCACACAAACGGAGGCGGAGGAAAACGCACCAACACGACCCCCCCCACACACACACACACACAAACACACACATACATACAGAGGAGTGAGGGTATGGGAAGAATGTACAATGACTTGCAGGTCCGGTAAGTGTTGCAAAGGAAAGGAAGAGATCCAGAGAAATCTGTGTGTGTGTGTGTGTGTGTGTGTGTGTGTGTGTGTGTGTGTGTGTGTGTGTGTGTGTGTGTGTGTGTGTGTGTGTGTGTGTGTGTGGGCGCAGGGGGCAGTCTGGGGTCAATTAGTATTCATAAAAGACAAATGAATTCATAGCTGCCGCCTAATACCAATTACTTTTGATCACCTAATCAATTAGAGTTGGTTAGGGTTACTGTAGCTAAATAGAAAATTAAGTGCGACATTCACCATTGGCGTCGAGATGACTTTTCATCAGCCACCACATCGGACATGTTAATTTCCTCATCAAGGTGGAGAATGGAAGGATGTTCACCCGCCTGGTCGGGAATGCACTCTCCTGCACACACACACACACACACATGCAGCCACACACAGGCCCTTTATTAAATATCCCCATGGCCCCTTAATAGACAAATAGCATCTGATTCTATCAAGCAGAGTATAGAGAAAGAGAGAGAGAGAGAGCGAGGGAGAGAGGGAGGGGGAGAAAATTAATGGAGTCCTCGGAGGCGGAGAGAATATGCAGCACTGAGAGACGGAGTAAATGAGTAATTCAGAACTGATTGATTGTATCAGAGAGAGTGAGAAGTGGAGAACGAGTGAGAGTGCAAAAGAGGGGGAGATGTATAGAGAGCGAGAGACAGATAAAAAATTAAGAAAAAGGAGCATGGATTGCAAAAGAGAGGTGGAGCGATTGGAAGTGAGGGGAAGAAGCTGGAATGTGGAGATGTGATGGATGGATAGCGAGAGAGAGATGGAGTGGTAGTCGCTCCACCAAACCTTTGCAGGATGGTTATTAAACCAACACTCCTCTTACGTATGTTTGCTGTTAATGCACCTTCCCCCCCCATTCCCTAACCTAGTTTAAGTTCAGCCATCGCCTCAGGGCTTGTTGTGGGAGAAGGAGTGGCAGCAATATCAGGTCAAGACCGGGGAGGGGGAAAAGCCCAGTGGTTAGTATTCCCGACGTGTCGGAGGTGGAGAGACGGGAGGGAGATGTCTGGTGGGGGGGGAGAGCAGGGAGAAGATGTCTGGAGGACGAGGCTTTAACTAAAACCAAACGCTGGTGGTCTTCTGGTCGTGCTGCATGTGGCTTTTTGACATCCATTACATAAAACATGTGTACCCAATACACTTTATTATTATTGGTCCACAAACCAAACGACTACGTCCACTTTTTATATACAGTCGATGAACCCAGTCTCTTGGTTCAAGTAGATGTCGACCTTTCCTGTAGCACCACCAGCAGCAGGGAAATAACATTTTGTCAAAGGAATATGCATTTTGGACACTTTCCTGTCTCCCTCGGCATAAATCGTGAACACTTTGGTGATAACCTGATTTTTAATCTTGCATCATCCTAAAATAAAAACTTCAGTTTGTCCAATACTTTAGTTTATAATCAAAAATGTTTTTGTTAGCATGCAGAACTTAAGCATGGTAAACATAATACTGCTGAATGCTAAGATCCTTATCACCGTTAAGCATTGTCATTTTAAGCGCGTTATCCAGCTTATGTTAGCATTTAGCGCAAAGTGCTGCTGTGCTTAAAGGGACAGTTCAAGTGCCAACAAAATATAGTTGTAAAACTGAACAGCAATGTCTCTTTCCATAAATCATGACCGTGTTACTCAAGATAAACCGCAGACCTTGTTGTGAGCCGTGTCATGTAGGAACTATTTTCTTCCTATCGAACTACAGCCGCTAACCGTATCCCCGCGCAGAAGGAAGCGCGCAGCTCTGCTCGATACTGCTAGCTCACCTAGCATCACTGAGCTAGCTAACGTTATTGCTCCGCCAAGATGGCCGCCGTTAATGTTTACATATCGTGCTATCGCGTGCATAAGACTCACTCGTCTGTGAGTATATGCACTCTTTCTTCGGCGCGGTGGTTCGGGGGGGGGGGTGAAGTTCAGTTGAAAGAAAATAGTTCCTACACTGAAAGAGTTCAATGCCATCTAGTTCCATTATATTGGAAAAATGCAGATACCTCTACGTACAATATCTCCAATAATCGGCAACTACCACCAAAACAATGTAGATTGATTAAACAGCTCTACAGGAAAGAGAGAAAAGTAAATAATCCATCCCTTAGGTAAAGCTTCACCGCTAGCATGTTCAATATTAACCGAGGCCGCTACCTTTCTGCACGCATGTATCTGAATTCCAATGTAGCCATGTGTGAGTACATACTGTGTGTGAAGCACAGCTGGTGGATGTATGCACAGGGGCGACAACGGAGCTCACTCCAGGTGGCTCGATCCCATCATCGCTTCCCATCATCGCTTCCTATATTCCTGTGATATGTGGATTGGATCTCACCACTCTCGCTACATGTGTCATGTGTGTGGATCACACCCAGACGGGATCGAACGTGTGAATTCATCTTCATTCCTGCACATTCGTTTTACTCCCTCTCTCTCTTTCCGCCCTCCATGTCTTGACCTCTCTGTAATTTGTCTCCCTCCTCCTCCCCCTTCCTCCCTTTCTCCCTCCGCTTCTTTGAGGCCAACGGCCTCGCACGCTGCAGTATTGATGTGGACGGTTAGTTAGCTCTTCCTCCACATATAGTACTTCCTGTCTAATTAGTGTCGAAGGAGAGGAGCCTGTCACAGTGTGTGTGTGTGTGTGTGTGTGTGTGTGTGTGTGTGTGTGTGTGTGTGTGTGTGTGTGCTTGTGTGTCCTGGCCTCTGCTCTCTTATCTCACAGCTCTCATTAACCAGGCTTTTGTTTTCCTTAGCTTCATTAGCATTCCCATGACAGCGGCTGTTACCTCAGCGCGAGGCTAAATGCTAGGCTAAGTGTTAGCCGTGAGGAGTCAGTCTGCCCCTTTTCATTAACATCAGCCTGTTTACACTGTCTAAGTGTTTATAAGTGCAGTGACACAGCTTCCCCTAATAGCTCTCTGGCAGCGGGTCGACATGTAAAGTGTTTGCTTTAGCTGCTCTGTCTTAAAACAGCGAGGAGGCAGATCATCCCTCCTGCAGAATATGTTAGTCCTGTTTTCACCTTTGGGTGAATACGCTACTCTATTAACATGAAGGCAGCACCGGCACAGGCATGTTTCCTCAAGGGCAATGTGCAGAGTATAATATCACAACCTGGCTAGAATGCAGAGAGGAAACAAGAAATAGGAACGAGCAAAGGAAAGCACCAGGAGGGTTGCCCATCCAGAGACATACGTGGGGGGAGGTGGAGGCAGAAGAAGAAGAAAGGGGGTGAAAAATGGATAATGGATGAGGATAGCTAAGGGGGGTGTGGGAGGTTGTTTTAGGGGTCCCAGTCTATGTTCCGCATTATGATGAGGTCTTCTCTGGGGAGCTTGTGGTGAATATGTAAACGGAGGCCGAGATGTTCCAGGAGATCACCTGTGCTCAGGTGACGCAGGAGCGAAGATGTGCAACTACCATCCATGCGTGATGATCACCATGGAGACCGTGTAGCGGCAAGATGAGGAGGAGAGAATCCACCGTAGTCCCAGAGGGGGGGTTCTAAGGCCGATCAGCGTTTCCTACAGCCATCTTCTTCCTCTTTCTGCCACTAAAACCATCCAGAACGACCTACCAAAAAGATGAACAGGACATGGAGGCTTACCTAAAACCACTACCAGAGAATGTTCTCTAACATCAATCAAATAGCCAAATAGGAAACTTTGTAGAGCTTTTTTTTTTTTCTAAGTGTAAGTGTTTTCCTGTGTTTGTCCTCTGATTAATAATAATAATACATTCTATTTAATAAGCGCTTTTCAAAAAAACTCAAAGTTGATGTCTTAGATGAATAGAAGCCTTTTACAGCCAACGTCATAAAAAATATGTTTGCGCATGTTGACAACAGAAGTGGCATTTTTTTTCTCAGACAACCACACAATTGAGCAAGCTTTGAACATTGAATTTAAACTGCCAGCATCAAAATATCTGCATGTCTGGTTGTCAGAATCTATATTCCAGCATCGCACTTAAGTTCTTCAGATTTCCCGACTGTTTTTGGATGTTTCAGTTGAACTTTTGACCGTGTTAACTGGTGATATTGAGCTGAATGCGTCCGTGGTTGCCCGTAGTAACTTAAGTAAATGGTTGGCATAGATAATAAACACAGATGAGTATGTGTTATAAATTGATTGAAGGCTTTTATTCTGAAGCATTCAGCAACGAGTCACTATTTTACACGGTCACTCCTGAAACCGAAACACCGGCAGCATCCATGGCTGCAAGCTGTTAAAGGTGTCCAAAACGCTTGTGTTTGTAGCGCCATTTTAAAACTGGCATAACATTGTTTTAGAAACGTTTTTCTACTTCCGACCTTTCCGGGTGACAAGTATCACTGTAACACAACATTTAACCACGACTAACTCCACAAAACCAGCTTGAAAATGTAGAAAAGATTGCATGAGAGTCTATGGAGCAGAGCCGGATCGCTGCTGGACTCTGGTTGGAGCTGGCCGATGCTACGCTATGATTGGCCAGACTGCTTCCAAGGGGCGGGACTTAGTGAAAGGTTAACTGTCAGTTCGAATGCAGCTTTAAAAGAATCTAAAGGAGCCTAATGGGAGTAAAACGTGAACTAACTGCCACACAGTTACATGTCAGCATCACTGAATGTGTGCGTTCCTCAGAATCAAAGAGCGAGAGCTTCTTCAGACTCACCACTTTGTACCGCCGTTTAAAGAATATCAGGGAGAAATCTGTTGCCGTAGACGCAGCGCCTCATCAGCGGGCAGCAGACTCAATCATTTATGATGTAATGCAGCCGCCAGACTTTATGTATTTTGATTTCCTATCCCTCTGTCTGCTCCCTCAGACGAACATTACTTAGGGATTGAGTGTGCGGCCAGACAGATGTGAGTAATTATGAAGAAAAACCGTCACACCTTCCTTCCTTCCTTCCATCCATCCATCCTTTTCCTCATCCTCCTCTTCCTCCCTCCACCCACTCTCCTCTCTCTCTCTCCATCGCTCTCCACTCCCTTCTCTGTAAACCGCCCACTAACCCTGTCCGTCAGCCGCTCGCTGCTTACATACCCTTGCAGAAGCTGAAGTGGTCATTATTCACAGCTTAGGCCGTGGCTGTTTGCTGTGAAATAGCCCACGGTGCGCTCACATGCACTCAGGAACGCAATTAGCATAGCGATTAGCATAAGTATTTTACATGTTAACCTGTCAAATGCACAGGCACCTCTCTCAGGACCCCTGCAGTCAGTCCTGACAGCAGGCTCATTGAAAGGACGTGCGTTTCCATCGAGCACTCCTTCACTCCTGAGGTGGAAATACAGATAAAGGGAACAGCGTGTTAAAGATTTATGTAAGAATATAAAGATAAGACTTTACAGAGATGCACCGTTCGATCGGGCGTCAATCAAAACCGTCCTTTTTTTCAACTAATTAGCCGTTCAGTCTTATATTTCTGCTTTTTTTTTGGCGTTCAAATTGTGCCACGTGATACTTTTACGTTGGCTCATTGCAGCAAAGATAGAAAAATCATGCATATAATGTCATTGGTGTGGAAGTTCTTCCAGCGAGAGTGAAGACAAAATATATAATACATAATAAATAAATAAGACGTTGAGGAACAACCTGAAAAACATTTGAACTACCTTTAATCAGACGCTAATTATATTGTACTTTGTTCCCATCATGCTGCTAAGAGTAATCACAAGGCGGGTTGCATTGACTTCCATTAGGATGCGTTCAAGATCTACTCTGTAAAAATGACTATAACTTATCATGATTTGTTCAAATCTCATATTTTTAAATGTAGTTTATGGCAAAAAACTTGAATAAATCCAGTTGTTTCAAGGAGATGTTTTCACATTAATATAAAACATATTAGAGAGAAAATTATGAACTGTTTAACTTCCTTACACAAGCTTTAGTATGAATGAAAGCAAATATCTAAATAAAAAATGCAATTTTTCCTGAATATTGGTATGAAAGTTCTTCCAGCCTAAGCGAAAAAGACATTAATGATAAATTATAAATAAATAAGACGTTGAGGAAAAAACCTGAAAAACATTTGAACTAACTTTAATCAGACGCTTATGATATTATTTGTTCCCATCATGCTGCTAAGAGTAATTGCATGTGGGGTTGCATTGACTTCCATTATGATGCGTTCAAGATCAACTATGACTATTGGGTGAAGGTAAATTATAACACTATCATGATTTGTTCAAATGTAATCTTTTTAAATGTATTTCTTGGCGATAAACTTGAATAAAACAAGTTGTTTGAAGGAGATGTTTTCACATCAATATAAAACAGATATTAGAGAGAGAATTATGACCTTATAATATATAATTAAAACTACTAATCCCAAGATTTAGTATTAATGAAAGCAAATATCTAAATAAAAAATGCAATCACTCCTAATCATTTGAATTATTAACGTAAAAGGATAACATTTAGAATTTTGGACAGTTCACACTGACTTATATTGGGGGGATGGTGGGTCTGGAGCCTTGCATTCGGTTATAGTTTTGGGAAAAGAAATCTACAAAAATCAGAATTGGCAGCTCAAACTCTAAAAAAAATCAAATGCTTCTTTTCTTTTCTTCGCTCCCCCTCCTCCGTCTCAGTCTCATGTCATGTTTATCTCAGTATCGGTTTGCCCTTTTTGTCCACGATACGTCCCAGAGGATCCATTCACTAAATGGGGAAACCCCTCTCGCTGATGGATTCACACACACACACACACACACACACACACACACACACACACACACACACACACACACACACACACACACACACACACACACACACACACACACACACACACACAGGGAGCACAAAGTGGCAATAGACCAACATTATTTCAAACAGCACGCCCAGTGACCCGTCTAAAGAGGAATCCCTACTGTGGCTGTGTACACATAACCTTAATAATTCATTCTCACACACACACACACACACACACACACACACACACACACACACACACACACACACACACACACACACACACGCACACAAAGAGGAGGTGTAAATAATTTACAGTGGGAGACGTCTAGCCCCCAGCATGAATAAATAAGAGGAAGCCCACTGGCCGATCTCGCCCCCCTCTCACGTCTCCTCTCTGACCGCATACACAGTTTAATCAGATCATAAATATTCCATCACTTCCTTACTCAATAGTCTCACTTATTATGTATTCATTTTTTTGTTTGTTTTCATTGAACTACAACTTATTGCGTCTACAAATTGTGGTGTTAAGAGACGGATTAAAGATACTTTTTCCACATGAATTTGAACAATTGAAGTGTGAGGATGTGACGATGATTATTTCACAGTGGCTGTAATTAGATATCATTAACTTACAGTTTTCATCTCTTATCTTTTGTTTTCTTTTTCTGCTTTTCAGACTGAATGCTTGTTTCTTCTTCCTCCTTCTTGTTATCGTGGCTCTTAAAATGACTCTTTTCCAACTCTAACAAGTCCCAGTTCGCCTGTTCTCTTTCTATAATTCAATTCCAGGCGACACTTCAGCTCACACACTTAGCCACTTGTGAATTCATATTATTTCTTCATTTCATCTGTTTGTGTAACTGAACTTTAAAGCATCCACTCTGCAGGTTTATTGCAGTCTCACATTCTTTCCTGTATTTTTTTTAGTGCTAAACCTCTCAAGACATTTATTGTAACAATTTAAGGGATTTAGCAGATTCTGGTGACATTGCTCAGGGAATATGAAATGTATTAGACGTAACTCAAATATGGTAGAACAATCTATGGATTTAATGAATATACAAAATAGGGGGAATATAGCATCAACGGCAAGATAAGAGTTTGTGCATTTCTATTATTTTACATTACATTACATTACATTACAGTCATTTAGCAGACGCTTTTATCCAAAGCGACTTACAGGAAGTGTATTCAACATAGGTATTCAAGAGAACTACTAGTCACCAGAAGTCATAAGTGCATCTCCTTTCTTAAACAAGCATCTAAAAGCATAAACCAGAGCAAAAGTATAGTGCAGAGCAAATTACTACGAAAACAATAATTGCAACAGACTAATACGAATACAATAAGTGCTACGAGGAAGGCTCAGGGTAGTACTTCAATGAAGAAGGTGAGTTTTGAAGAGGTGAGTTTAAAGATGGGCAGCGACTCTGCTGTCCTGAGGTCAGTGGGGAGTTCATTCCACCACTGAGGGGCCAGGACAGAAAGAAGCTGTGACCGGGTGGATCGGCCGCAGGGACCTCTGAGCGACGGGGCAACCAGTCGCCCCGAGGCAGCAGAGAGGAGTGGTCGGGCGGGGGTGTAGGGCTTGACCAAGGCCTGGAGATAGGATAGGATTTCACTGTGAAGTATTGAAATAATAACGGCTCTTTATAGATTAGAAAAGACTACAGTGTTAGTGTTAATATAGCAGCATTGAACCAAAATATGAATCAGCAAAGGGGACACATTTATTTATATCTAAACAGCACAACAAAGACACAAACTGATTTTCTGGACAACTTAAAAGCGTATTTTTGACCAAATACTTGTGTTGATTGTTAAATGATAAACAAACTTAAGATTATGTTTTCAGGAGAATATGAGACTAGTAATGTGCCAGAATACATTTTGTCTTTTCATCGTTTTAAAGGCTGCATTACAGTAAAATTATTCAATTTTCAAAACATAACAGACTGTTCTATTATAAGCCTTTACCCACTAAGTCACAATATCCACATAACTGATGATTAGTTATCAGAACTTTCATTCCTTGACCATTTTGTCAAAGCCTCAATGGTCAAATGTACATTATTGTCGCAATATCGACATTGTGGTATTTGGGAAAAAGATTGTGATATTTATTATTTTTCTACATTTCTACACAACCAGCCCGAACTCAAGGAGGAACTGATGAACCGTTTGGTAGTCAAAGGTCACTGTGACATCACAAAACACTTTTTTTGGCAATAACATCAAGTATTCATATGCGAATTAAGACAATTTTACACCAAAGTTTGACATATGTTTAGGGTAAATGTGCTGTTTCCAGCCACTTGTTTACGTTGGGAGGTGTCAATTTTCTAACTACATGTTATTTGCTGAAAAATATATACAATTCCTCCTATTGTAGACTTTTTGGATGTGTTTCGGGAAGTATATTGTGTTTTTCTTGGTACCCTGCTTTCCAGAATATCTATTATATTAAGTTTCTTTCTGTTTTCATGTTTTCCATCTGTTCGTCTGTCCATCTGGTCCATTGTTGTGAACGTAATATCTCATGAATGCCAGGAGGGAATTTCTTCAAATTTGGCACAAACGTCCACTTCACCTAAGTAGAAACTGATCAGAACTTGTTGGTCAAAGGTCACTGTGACCTCACAAAACACTTTTTTTGGGCCATTATTCAAGAATTCATATGCTGATTATGACAATTTCATCCAATTCTCTAATAGGATACAATGATGAATTGTTGACATTTTGGACACATAGGGATGTAAACTGCAACTTGACTGGTTGATGGAGGCATAAAACCGTGAGGAGTTAATTATAGTTTTTACATAATATATGTCTATGATCGGCATTATTTTCCTCACATCCTCCCAGCAACTGGAATACTTTCATGTATATTCACTTTGTTCTAAAGTACCTTACGTTCGTCCTCCATGCACATTCCTGACAGTAGGGTGATCTTCTGTGGAGGAAAATACCTTTGAAGCTCTCTCTCATCTCAAGCAAACACATGTTGGACAGATTTGACAAGTTTGAATTAAAGCCAGTAAAATGAAACCAAACACGCCAAAGATAAACCTAACTGATCAGATTACTAGAGTACAGCCACTGTTCTATGAATTAAATACTTAAACTAATGAAGCTAATCAAAGAAACATAATTCTGCTAATAGCATTACTGAAATGCCTTCAGTACAAAAAAAAAGAACCCTCAGAGGTTCTTTAACTCGGTATCAATATATTGATTCTCCTCATACATAAAAGTTTAATTAGATTGTACATTTCCCAAATTAAATCTTGATTCCAATGTACTTTAATCCACGCAGGAGACATAGTGCACTCACACAACACACATAAAACAGTGGCTTTAAATTAGAAAACAATTACAGCAGTGAATGTAGCTGCAGGGTTTAATGCTGCAGGTCTGCTGAGACATGATGAGAGGGAGGTCCCGCTGCATACAGTGTTTGTTATGTCGGACATGAAGTCGGTCCGTGTTTTACCACCTTTTAGACTGACTGTCTCAGAGAGCAGACCTACTGACCGGTGCCAGAGAAACAACACTGTGTTTGCTGATGGGGTTTAGTTTTAAAATAACATGCAGCAGTGTCGCTCTACGTGCTAAAGGAAGGAAAACATGTATTTAGACCTCATTTAAGATAAAGAATGATTTCATTCAATGTTTGATATATTTACAAAACAAAACATTATACCCATGATACATTCTAGTGTCCAAATAACACTGTAACATCTGGACATTTCTCTCTCTCCTTCTTCTTCTTCCCCAATCTCCTTCTTCTTGTTCTTCTTCTTGTTCTTCTTCTGCTCCTCCTCCTCCTTGTTCTTCTTCTTCTTCTTCTTCTTCTTCTTCTCCTTCTTCTTCTTCTTCTTCTTCTTCTTCTTCTTCTTCTTCTTCTTCTTCTTCTTCTTCTTCTTCTTCTTCTTCTTCTTCTTCTCCTTCCTTCTCCTTCCCCAATCTTCTTCTCCTTCTTCTCCTTCCTCTTCTTCTTCTGCTCTCCTTCTTGTTCTTCTTCTTCTTCTTCTTCTTCTTCTTCTTCTTCTTCTTCTTTCTTCTTCTTCTTCTTCTTCTTCTTCTTCTTCTTCTTCTTCTTCTTCTTCTTCTCCTTCTTCTTCTTCTTCTCCTTCTCCTTCTCCTTCTCCTTCCCCAATCTTCTCCTTCTTCTCCTTCCTCTTCTTCTTCTTCTGCTCATTATTCTTCCTCTTCCTCTCCTCTTCTTCTTCTTCTTCTTCTTCTTCTTCTTCTTCTTCTTCTTCCTTCTTCTTCTTCTTCTTCTGCTCCTCCTCCTTGTTCTTCTCCTTCTCCTTCTTCTTTTCCTTCTTCTCCTTCTCCTTCCTTCTCCTTCCCCAATCTTCTTCTCCTTCTCCTTCTTCTTCTCCTTCTTCATCTTCCTCTTCTCCTTCTTCTTGTTCTTGTTCTTGTTCTCCTTCTCCTTTTCCTTCTTCTTCTTCTTTTCCTTCTTCTCCTTCTCCTTCCCCATTCTTCTTCTCTCCTTGTCCTTCTGCAATCTTCTTCTTCTCCTTCTATTTCTTCTTCTTCTCCTTCTCCTACTTTTTCTTCACCTTCTTCTCCTCCTACAATTTTACCCACCACAACAGCTGTCCTTGACCAGAAAAGTTCTTATTCAACTACAATCATATATCTTTGGGCGTTTAGTTAATTAAATCACGGATCTGTAAAAAATAAGTTTCTCCACAAAGACTCTCATGTTCAATAGAGATGAGCTCATAAGATTCTGTGAAATAAATAATTCAGCATGAAAAAAAGCATAACAAATGACTAAAGAAAGAGATGCTAATTTCAGACCCTTCATGTATTGTCTTAACTAACTTTACTCACTGTAGCTACAGTTTTGGCTAACCTTAAATTACTAGAACCTACATTAGAATTTGATGGTGGTTTGTTTCACTGCAAAAATGTCTTTCTTCCGTTCTTTAATGTGCTTAATAAGGCTTAAAGATAAAACTGACAAAAGCTGTCCTGACTAATCTTTCATTAGCAATTTAAATAACAAAGCAAACAACAAACCAGAAACACTCTTGCGTTTTCTTTCTTCGTCTGAGACAACAGTTCCATAAACCATCCTCTCTGGATGCTCTCAGGTCTGTTTCCTTTAGGATTCGGTGATGCTGCCTCTCCCCCCCTCCCTCCCCCCTTTTACCTTCTTGTTCCTGTCCTGACCGATCAGTATCTGCTGGCAGAGCCTGGTGCTGTCTGGCACTCTGGCATCTTAATGGTCAGGAGGAGACCTTTCCATAGCAGCACAGATCATAACAATTAGTCCAGACTAGGGTTGTTAAAAATGATTATTTTAGATCTTGAACGATTAAAAAGTCTCCAGATCAGCCTTTTCTAGCAGTTGACCTGCTAAATGTTTAGCACCGATGCTCTGCAAATATCTCGCCTTACAAAATAAAATCACATCTCTACTTTAAGCAACCAGAATCTGGGACTAGGATTATAGATCGGACATCCCAAGACATTGCCAACATTTAGCCCGTCCACATATGCAGAGAAGTATGGCAGGTGTAGTTAAGATGATATTGTCTGCACTGGTAACAAACAGTCTTGCTCTTGAATGACACTCTAACGTTCTTATGGATTCTGTGTTTTTGTGTTGTTAGTTGAGCTAGACCAGAGATCGTTGGGTCCTCATTTTTCTATGTGAAGTTTTCTGGAGGTGATGTAACGTAGCCCTGCTCTGTTTTATGTGGAGTGAGCGCTATGCTGGACTCCATTAAAAGAAATAGCCTTTTAAATGCTACATTGCTTGTTGGTAATCGGTCATATGTTCATTTTGGAGGCAATTTGGCCTTGTGTGATCTGATTCATTTGGCATGCAGATGACACACCAGTCATCATTTTGTTGTGATGAAAACTCAACTTGTAGCATTTACTCCTGTTTTTCTTCATCACTGTTTTGGAAGAAGGAAAGAAAAAAGAGGAACATGTGACCAGATTTAAAAATGAGGTACTATCTTTTTAGATAAATGCTGTGCGGTGGATCTCACGCTGATGTGAAGAGTGGTTAGTATGGATTTTGAAAAAGTAACTTAAAATGTAATATGGTGATGTGTTGTGTTACCTTATATGGCTTTGTTGTTTAAAACAGGGACATTTGTGTGGTTGCACTGTTCAGTAACCTGCAAAATAGTCTTAAAAATGCAAAAGATTTGTGATACAATTGTGGATCAAGATTCTGCTTAAAGAATCCTGATACATTTATTGCATATCGCCCAGATTGATAAAAGGAAGGGAGGGAGGGAGGATAAACCGAGATAACAAGATTTTGTGTGTCTCTTTCTCAGTCCTACACACACACACACACACACACACACACACACACACACACACACACACACACACACACACACACACACACTCACACACACACTCAGACTTGTTTCTCTGGCACTTGATCTCTGTCAGCGGGGGATTCTTCTGTTCTCCTGCAGTCATCTCTGTGGCTCTGTGAGTGTGTCGCTTTGCTTGTAATTAAACTATCCGTTAAATCAGTGATTGCAGAGGCTTAAGGAGCCGAGCCTTGGCTCCTTTTTTTCCCCCTATAGCAGAAGATTTGTGAAGCAGCTGGGATGAAGAACGGTTCTATGTATGTATGCACAGCAGGTAAAGCTAGAGAGCTATTGAGAGAGACACTGAGGCAAAAGGTATGAAGAGAGAGTCGACAGAGGGGGAAGGAAAACGAAATAGCGTTAAAAAAAAAAACCCAGCTGAGCGCAGGGTGCCGCATGTCGGCGGGTATCAGGGGGAGTATTTGGTGGCCGGGAGCCAGTATGAGTGAGATGAGGGGAGGCGAGTCTGCAGAGCCAATAAATTACGGGCCTTCAAGCCCCACTTTACATTAATGGAATGTGCAGCGCTGCTTCTCTCCAGTCGGCCGCTGAGATTAAAGAGCAGGGAAATGGCTGTGGACAGGCTCTCCCCGGCTGGAGCTCTCTGTGCGATATGGACCTCCAGAAAAAAAAAACCCACAGAGGAGAGCAGGAGGGCCGGCATTCAGGTCCGGAATGAGGGGTTTAGTTATGGGGCCACACTACAGGTGAATAGGGTTAAAATATTTAACTTACAGATATCAGAATGAAACTTTTACAGTTTATTACTGACATTAAGACAATAGTTTCTTGTAAGTTTTCTGAAATGTTATGTTTAAATCTGCAAATGAGGCAATTCCTTATTGAATATGTGAACACTGGATAATGCCAGGTTCAAAATTCTTGTTTCTTTTTGTTGACATATTAAATTCAAATGTTTTTACGGAGGGAATTTAGGATATCTCTTTGTATCACAGAAAAATACTGTCAACAGACAAAAACAGTATCATTTTTTCCATGTTTTATGAATAAAATGTTTTATAAATCACGCTATGAATGATATATGAACAAACCCTTCTGTAAAAACCTTCAGAATATAGAAACAAATTATACTTATAATATCTATTTGTATCACTTACAAAGAGATATTTGTATCTATCTTTTTTGCCATGTTTTTAGTAATAAAATGTTGTATCAAACAGGCTATGAATGATATCTGAACAAACCCCTCTGTGTTAACCTTCAGAATATAGAGAGGAATGAAGCTGTAAAGTTTGGTGTATGTAAGAGCTACTGAAGTGGAGATTTCTGGATCAGAGTCTGAGAAAAAACTCATTTAGAGAAAACGTCCTTTAAAGATATGTTTAGTTAAATTACATACATGTTGAAGACACTACAGGTGAATAGGGTAAAATAATTAACTAATAGATATCAACATGAAACTTCACCAGTTGATTACTGACATTAAGATGATTATATTTTGTATTGCAAGTTTTCTGAAATCTTATGTTTAAACATGCAAATTAGGCATTATGTTATGGTAACCTTTGGTGAATTTAAGAGAAATCTACAGATGTAAGAAGGAAAAGTAGTGAAATAAACACATCAATGTGTATTTTGGATGATTTCTTTCCTCTAGTCTGAAAGAAGACATGATATAGAAGCAAAATAGCCCAAATCTTGTCAGAGCATGAAACACAGTGCTTCTTCCTTTAGTGTGTCGCCTTAACATCCCAACGATCCCACCAGGTTTTTGTGTTGTGAACACAAGCTTTGGTGTTCCAGAGCCAGAAAAAGGTGATATTTCAGAGCATCAGCTGTTACAGCACGTAATCCTCACCTGGGTTGTTTATGTGAAAACGCTGTGTTACAGATCAGTTTCTGAGAAGAAAAAGAAAAGAGTCAACCTGGATCGTGGCTACAGAGCGGCACTCTGAAGATTCCTCCCAGATTATGTGGGATAAAGTGTGTGAGTGTGAGAGAATGGCTGAAGCATATCCAGCTAAACCCCGCTCCCTTTCACAGCCTCTAAACCCATTACCCCACCATTCATCTCTCAATTGAACTGTGCCACCGCTGCGTCTCCGCCCGTCTCCGCCCGTCTCCCGGTGGTTTTTACACTTGTTTGATGGAATCAGATGCATCTGGGAAGATTCAATTAAAAAAAAAAACGGCGTCGCCTTTTTTTCGTAACTACTTCTTCATGGCTTTCGCGTGTCTCCTGCCAGTGTTTTAAAGTGATTACACACAATTATTTCAATTAGATGTCAGGAAGTAGTGCCATCATCATCAGACAGTAATCAGGTTGTGGTGGAGCAGTGGGAGACAGAACGCGACAGCTCCTCTCGTTCTCTTTCATTAAAGATGGAGGAGAACATCGCAGCGCTTCGCTTTTTTTGGTATTATTATTTTTTATTTCCTTTCTATTTCTGTGGCAAGGCAGAAAGAGACACTTTTGTAACCCCCCCCCCCCGAAAGCCATTTCTCATCTCTGCTAATGAATGAAATCCAT
This sequence comes from Anoplopoma fimbria, assembly GCF_027596085.1. NCBI lineage: Eukaryota > Metazoa > Chordata > Actinopteri > Perciformes > Anoplopomatidae > Anoplopoma > Anoplopoma fimbria. Next base: position 25,292,336 of record NC_072456.1, read on the forward strand.
TTCTGGATCTCTTTCTGAGAGACGGATGAATGTGGAGGGATTGAGTGAGAGACAAAAGGGAGAACAGGCCTCCTGGTGAGTCCTGGAAAGAGTCAAATAGAGGAGGGAGGGAGGGAGGGAGATTATATCGACAGCCCTCTGGCAGACTTTATAATAATACCTCAATTAAGTCCTGTTGTTTCACTGAGAACATCAAATGTAATTAAAATAGATGCTAATATAAAAATGACTCTTCTTTTTTTTATTTAATTTTTGTCCAGCTATTTATCTTTCTTTCTGTTTGTCCACGTAACACAAAAGTACGTACAGTTAATTATTATTGGATAAATGGAGCTTAAAGTTACCGTGAGGAACTTTAACTGGACTCAGTTTAGTCCTGATCCTCTATAGACCTCCGTCAGTAAACCAGACCATCAGAGAGAAGATCGTCTGTTTCTATAAAGTTATTCTTAAAGCTCGTCATTGGAGCCACCGGGTCAGATTCTGGAGAAACCAGATGAAATCATGCAGGTTCACCAGAAACGTCTTCAGCTCAGACTCCAGCAGAGACCAGTCCACCGTGGACAGATCCTGATCCAGACCCAGGCCGTATTGCTGGATCTGCTGGAGGGAAAGGAGGCACAGGAGAACCAGAACCAGGACTGAGCGGGGCAGACTGTCAGACACCTGCTGCAGTAAAATAAGCGGTTTTCTAAAGGGAGTCTGGTGCTCAGAAACAGTACCACGTTTGTCCACAGGGGCCGCCGAAATCAACCTAGAAAATGAATGTTTTTTCTCGTAGTAACTTTAACATTCTTACAATCAATCAGTCAAACTTTATTTTTATAGCACAAATCAAACATCAAATGCAGCTCCGAGTGTTGACCAGAAAAATAGTTAAAAAGAACATTAGTTTATATATATAACAACATTTAAATGACTAATAATACAAATGTAATAAAATACAAGGACTTACTATTTGTCTCCTGTCGATCAGCAGGAGTTCATGATTTTAGCTGGTGGTGGTGTAGTTCATGGTGATCTGTGTCTCCGTCCTTGAGGAGCAGAATCTTCTATGGAAGCTCCCGTGGGGACTGAAGTATGGTAACCGGGCCGACACAGGGAGCTGCTGGGGCTCTGTGCTGAGATAACACAGGCTTTGCAAGGCGGAGGAGACACACACAGCATAATGAGCAACCCACTGCAGCACAGGACACACACACACACACACACACACACACACACACACACACACACTGTCCAAACGTAGAAACATGCTCTCACATTAACATTTGTGTTCTGTTATAATCCCAATCTTTTCCCTTATTGTGTGTTTTTTCACACAACAATCAGACATCACGTGAACCCTGTTCCGGTTTCAGGCTGCCCATCCCTCTGCAGCACATGCTTGGTTGCTTCTCCGAGGCCACGCTGACTGCATGTCTTACGGCGGCATCAGTATGCTGCGAGCATGAGCCTCCGTGTCTACAGCGCACTCCCTCCCTTCATCCACCTCTCCTTTTATAGCCTCCCTCTCACTCCTCCGTCTTACCTCCATCACTCTCTCCAGGCTCGCTTGGCTCTGCCACTCCCTCCGTTCTCCATCTCTCCTTTCCTTTTTTTTTTTTTTTTTTTTTGGTGTAAAAAAACAGAGCTGGTATCCTCCTGGATATTCCTACAGAGTGCATTCATCTCTTTACTATTTTCAGCCTTCTTATCTTATCTTTGAATAGTGTGTGTTTTCCTCTACATAGTCCTTTCCCCCCGCGTCTTTTGCATCACTGCTTGCTGTGCTTTTGAGTTTTTTTTCTAGGTCCTAGTGGGGAAACAGCATGCTAAGCTAATTATACCATTAGGATCCAGCACACATTGGCTAATGTTGTTTCTTCTTCTTCTGTCTGTTGTATTGTAACCAATAGGACGGGCTCATTAATTGCACGGCTGATGACTGTCATCATCCACACCCCTCTATGTCCAACACAGAAGGGTGGAGTGTGTCTGTGTGTGTGTGTGTGTGTGTGTGTGTGTGTGTGTGTGTGTGTGTGTGTGTGTGTGTGTGTGTGTGTGTGTTGGGGGTCTCAGCGGGTGTCTGATGGGAGGGTGCTCAAGTGTGGAGGACTCATCATGGGTTATTAGGAGCATGCAGGGGGCCTTCAAGCGTGAGAGATGGAGAGATGAAGAGAGAGAGAGGAAAGTAGTGCTGGTCCTAAAGACACTCATTGAGTTTCTCCTCGAGCTCCTATTTTTTGGGGGGGTAAACTTTTCTTTGCATGAATAGCATTTGTTGAGAGAGAGACGGCTGAATTGAATAAAGTTGGTGGATTTCCACGAGACTAAAATAATAATGTTCTAAATTACAGTAGTAGAGGCGGAGATATCGTGTGACTTCCTGTCCCTAGTGTGGGTCCATCAGGGGGCGACTCCTCTGGTTGTATAGAAGTCTATGAGAAAATGACTCTACTTCTCTCTTGATTTATTCCCTCAGTAAACATTGTAAACATGAGTTTATGGTCTCAATCTCTAGTTTCAAGTCTTCTTCAATACAGCATGATGTTCATTTAGTAAATGATGCTCCATTTAGAGTCAAACAGACCATAAAGCAGGGTATGCTTTAGGGCGGGGCTACTGTGATTGACAGGTCGATACCAGCGACGTATACGGTGCAGTCAAAATATGAACAAATATGAACAAAAATCCAAAAGATTCGTAACTACAGGCTTCAAAACATCAGTCCACAAACCAATGAGTGACGTCACAATGACTACTTCCACTTCTTATGTGCAGTCTATGCTCATTCCACACAAATGTATTCACTTGTTCAGCAGATGCCAACAATGATGGGTACATTTACTGTGATGACATCACACAATGGTGGCGTGCTCCTTTAAATAAATGTGCTCACTGTAAGAGAAATGTTTGTGTATAATGTGACATTTAGTGGCAGGTGTCAAATGTGCAGATCCTTTATGTATACTCTCACACACACATATAGTACTCACATACATACATGCAATACACACACACTGGTTTGTTAATTTCCTGCAAAGCATCCTCACAGCACATGAAGGCAGATAAGGATAAAGGATAAGAATCTAGACAGCCTCGTACGCCATGATTAATTCATTTCATATTCTCCTTCCCTGTAATGAACGTGCAGTTAATATTTTATATTCCTATTTTATTATTTTTTTTACACATGATTGCAACATGATTATGAGGGGAGGACACATAGTGGGTGAGCGTGTTTGGGAGGTGAGAGAGAGGGCAAGCGAGCGAGAGAGAGAGGGAGGAAGTGTGAAGAGAAGGAGAGAGAGAGAGAGAGAGGGTGAAATCACACGTTTTGCAAATTGCATTGTTAATACTGTTTGTGCTTACCAGTAATGCTAATGTGACGCTTAACTAATTGAAATTGAAAACAAAATTAGATAGAAAGAGACAATTAAAGAGGGAGAACAGGAGATGACTGGAGAACGGGGGGTGGGGGGGGAGGACTCGGAGGAGAGAGACACAGTATTAGCATATGTGTTTCAGTGTGAGGCTGCTGACACAGTTTGCTGTTGTGCACCGAGGCAGCACGAGAATAAACACAGAATGCTCCTCTAGCTTTATTTTCTCGCCGTACGGAACGAGAATTATTAGTTTTTTTCATTTACGAAACACAACAATGAGTTACTATATAGTGTTTTCAGTACATTATACTCTCCCCTCTGGAAACAGACGGCATAAAGGAAACAAATGTATATAGTAGCGGGAAGAAAGAAAGGAGAGGAATCTGACTCACATGATAATACAACCCTTGTAATGTTATTAATGTTCATAATTGGAGGCTTTAATAAGCCTGCTGTGAGGGCATGGTGCTTTAATGGAGTGTGTAACAATCATTTACCAGATTCACAAACTAATGGAGACTCCGGATAAGCTTCCATGATATTTACCCATACAATTATACAATTTTTCCAGTTATTGGAAACACATGAAAAATGAGTAAAATGTCCTGAAAAATGATATCAACATTCTCCTACTCTCCTTCAGCTGAGAATGAACTACTAGTCTGTGTATTGGAGCTCCACATACGGGATAATATTTCAAAATGAAGGTGTCAGGTTAGGTTCAGGATCTTATTAACGTTAAATGTAAAAAATGGTATGTTATAGACCATTGTGTTTGGTTATGTTGTGGAATAGCTGCACACATGCGGGTTGGATGACGCTACATAACGCTGCTTTCTTCACGAATTGTATTCAACAGTTGAATAATGTTAAATTGGTTAGCATGTTTGGTTCAGTTGCTAAAGTTGACACTAGCTAGCTAGCTAGCTTGTTGTGACGGCTAAAGTTTTAAGGTTTGGAGCAACGGTTTCAAATGTGTTGAGAGAGCTGGGTGATGATGAAGGTCAAACCAACAAACAAATACTAGCTCACGGCACTTCTTTTCTTTGCTAGCGTTTTCTTTTCGAACATAATGCTGCATGTTCAATGTCAAATGGATATATATATATATATATATATATATATATATATATATATCCATTTATATATATATATATATATATATATATATATATATATATATATATATATATATATATATATATATATATATATATATATATATATATATATATATATATATATATATATATATATCCATAATATATATATATATATATATATGAAGCATAGACAGCTCGCGTCTTTAAATCAGATTTCCACTAAACATGTCCAGGAAAAGTCTTTGAAAAGGATCTCTAGAAAAGAGTGGGAACATTGCATGACACTCAAAAATACCCACAATCTGCCACCTCCTTTTGAAAGCTTTAGGTGCTAATTTTACTAGCGTTAAAAATGCACAGAAACATCTCTGGATATACAGCGAGAAGGGTCTTATGGTTGCAGAGGCGAGGAGTGGAGCCAACTCTAAAGCGTGTTGTGTCGTGTGGCCCAGCAGGTCAAAAGCAAGCAACTTTATAGAAATGGACGCGTAACTTTTACTTTAAAATGAATACATGTCAAAAAAAAAAAAAAAAAAACGTCCACAACTTCTCCACCTGCCACCAAATGTACGCAGCGACAGAGAAGCATGTTCCCGCTGTCACGCTCTGCAGTCATCACCGTGTTGTTGCAGTGGAGGTATTATAAAGGCGATGTGAAGGAAGAGCCACGGGGCTGATGGAGGCGTTAATTAGAGGCCAGGCCAGTCATCTCCACCTTCTGACCCAGTTCCTCCCCTCCCATCATCCCCCTCTACGACTCCCCCTTTCCGTCACTCACAGTCCCGCCTCCGCTAATGAGCTTATTCTGAGCCGTACATTATGTCTGCAGCTGTAACCCCTTTTCTCTCCGTACAGTGAAGCAGCTGTGCTCTTTTATTCATTTTTTCCCCCTTCTCCTCCACCAGAATCAGAGAGGTGGATGTACTTTACCGCCACGTCTCCAATTAGATTCCCCCTCCATTCATCCGTCTGTCTCCTCTCCGTCCTCTTGTTTCTCTCGGCTGCTCGTGTTGGAAGCAGGTTGTAAAACAGGGCCGCCTTATCCAAATGGAGACGAGCCCCGCGGTCACCCAGGCTCTTTTTGTCACATTAGCCCCTTTAGTCTGAATGTGTGTGTGTGTGTGTGTGTGCGTGTGTGTGTGTGTGTGTGTGTGTGTGTGTGTGTGTGTGTGTGTGTGTGTGTGTGTGTGTTTTGAGGCTTGAGTGTGACATTAGCCTCGCAGTCACAGGTAATGATCTCATCTCCCCGCTGGTGACTAGAAGCACACAAAGCGAATTACAGCACACACACACACACACACACACACACACACACACACACACACACACACACACACACACACACACACACACACACACACACACACACACACACACACCGTGAGAGGCAAAGATGTGGAGCAGAGATTGGTATTGTAATGGTACTCTAATGGGTTACCTGACAAGTGCTTTTTCTTAATGATATCTCCCCCCCCCCCCTCCCTGTTTCTCCCCTAACTCTGTCCTCCAGGTGCACTTCCAGTCTTTGAGGAGCAGTGATATGGACACCAGGTGTGGCGACGTCCAGGTATGTGTTTGTGTGCATCAAACACACCATCTTTTTCAATAGTACCCGGTTCTAAACCTGGAGTATCAATAAGATTCTGAGATAACGGTTCTGACATCGGTACTTTAGAAGTAACGGAGTGAGATGTCCTCCACTCAAACCTCCTCTCTCTGTCTCTTTGTCTTTGTGCTATACTCTCTCTCACACACACACACACACACACACACACACACTGACTAGAGGTTATAACAGCAAAACATTTGGCCAACAAGCAGAAACATAAATCTGCAGAAATGCACATTTTTCTACTGTTTGGAGATCAGCCGTCCAACATCGTCCACTTCAGGTAACGTTAGTGATGCCGTACAGAGTTTGATCAGAAGAATAGGCTAATCAGTCAAAGCTAATCACTAATTATTAAGCTGCCAATGTATTTGAAAGATTTTTGGAACTTCTTGTATTGCTGCTCAAGAAAGACCATTTGTTTACATACAAGAATAATAAAGCATAATCGACTTTTTTCTCACAATATAATGAAAAATAACCGATAAGAGTATCAATAAGCAACCGAACCAATTGGCAGTTAGATAAGAGTTCTACTATCGCTAAAATCCTACCGATGCCCTGACCCTATCATAACGCGGTCTCAGTTTCCACCTCCTGTTCTGCTGCTGTTTAACCACATCTATGGCTGTGTCTGAAATCACTCACCATGTTACCGTCCGTCATTTATGCGAGTAAGTGTGAATTACACGCACTTTATAGTACCGTGAAAAGTCCACACGATGAAATGAATAAAGTGGTGTTGATGGTGTGCGAACGATCCCACAGTGCATTGCAAAACAAGGGGAAATGAAGGGAGTAATGAAATGACAACAGAGCGAAATGGAACCGAAACTACCCAGCAGTCACCTCCACACATCACTCAAAAAAACCGGAGTGAATGCACGGTGAAGCAATGCCCAAACAAACCAACGGGCGCCGAGGCAACGCTCAGAAACAAGGGAGGAGAAAACTCTGCTGCGTGAAGGAGCGGTTTTGCAAAATCGACCCCTGCTTTAACAAAATAAACATCTCATATTAAAACATTTTGATTTGGTATCGTGTTGGTAGACCGCTTCAAATAGCTACAGCTACATCTGTTTCAATCTGACAAACCAAACGTGATATCATTCAACATTTGTGAAGCTTTGAATCCTGCAGCCCATCCACATGCTTTTTTGAAAGCATTTTTTCTCTGAGCAGCCTCTCCGCCCCACAGACGCCCCACAGACACACTATGATGCTCTTATATTCCTAGCTCTCTATTTTTCTATTTATACCCACTGAGATGAGCAATGAGCCCCGGGCAGCCCTCACTCAAACACACACACACACACACACACACACACACACACACACACACACACACACACAGAAACACACTCTCTCTTTTAGACACGCACATGCTGGGAGTTAAGGTTGAGGTGAGAGGGTTTCATCAACAGTGTGTGTGACCGTATGAACTAATGTAATGCAGTTAGCTGCATTGTGGAGCCTCAGAAAGCAAACAGAGGACCGGAGTTCCCGCTGTGTCCTTGCTTTCAGCCTTAAAGGGAAAATCCGCTCTAAAAAAAAAAAAAAAAAAACCCCAAAGGCATCTGGTGTTCCTGTGATTTTTGCTCATTTTTGGCTTGTAAACATGAAAAATGTGATGAACAAGAGGGTCAAGAATGTCTTGGCAGGGACATCAAGAGACACGGTGACAGTAATGGAGCCGTAGAACTCAGACATGAGTCAGCATTTTTACACTTCTGCCTACCTCGTCTTGAAGTCGATGAGTTTTTGTTTAGATGTCTGAAATAGGGTCTATGGTAACACAAGCTGAAGAGATTTTGTTCTACGATATAGAATATGTCATAAAATACCCTTCTGGTGAATTTTGAAGCTCTTACGTGTCTGAATAATACGACTAACCCATAGACTGTTTATAAGAAGTGGACGGACCCCATGTTGTTTTTTTGAAGGGACCATATTTGGAATGTGAAAGAGTGATGTAGACGCCTTATACATCTCTGGTAGCGACCTGTCAATCACAGTAGCCCCGCCCTAAAGCATCCCCTGCTTTATGGTCTGTTTGACTCTAAATGGAGCATCATTTACTAAATGAACATCATGCTGTATTGAAGAAGACTTGAAACTAGAGATTGAGACCATAAACTCATGTTTACAATGTTTACTGAGGGAATAAATCAAGAGAGAAGTAGAGTCATTTTCTCATAGACTTCTATACAACCAGAGGAGTCGCCCCCTGATGGACAGGAGAGAGAATGCAGGTTTCACTCAGCAGAACCGAGTAAACGTCATCACTAGAACACCAGTCCTCCTTTAGCTCAGTAGTGGTCACGTGAAGTCATGTGACCGTGGTGTAGCTCCTTTTACAGCCTTACGTTAGCTTTTTCCTTCTGATGATTGCATTTAAGCTTCAAATATCTATAAGTGGTGTTCTTTTATGAGGATACGGCTGGGTTTTCCCGATTAAAAATGACCTGCATTTTAATGATCTGATAACGAATCATAAAGTTCAGAGACGTACTAACTTTTTTCATCATACGTAAAAAAAATTATAGCATATTATTTTACGTTGGTATTGCTACGAAGTCTGGATGTGACCAACCTCTGTGGGCTTTCAGTTGGTAGCTGTTATCAAAGCAATGAAGTTTTTTATAATGTAAAAGCTTGAAACCATAAAACCATAATGAGAGAGAGAGAGAGAGAGAGAGAGAGAGAGAGAGAGAGAACCTGTGCAGGTAAACACCAATAACTGCTTTGAAGTGGTTTATAAAAACCTTGATTAACTCCAGCAATCAAAAAAAACAACAATTAACAGTGAGTCATTATCTTGCTTTGCTTTTTCTGTGACCTCAACTAAAAAAAAAAAAAATGGTGAGTTTATCACATTAAACACGTCCTCGCTGCACTCGTTCACCCGCTCATCTCCAGATATATACGGGAGAGAGAGCACTACTGTGAAACTGAACCGGTTAAAAATGAATGAAGACAACAGCCATGAGAAACAGCACATCCTGCATTATTTACAATATTGAGAATACACTGAAACTGTGTCAGCTTGACTTGATCCACCTCCTCTGCCCTCTTTCCTCTTCCCCCCTCTCCTCCCACGCAACACAACACACACCTTTCCTCCCATAGCCCCTCTCGTGGAGGGATTCACAGAGTTTACCCGAGGTTGAGCCGGGTCAGCATCATAACTCTGAAGTCCAGCGGAGCAGAGGGGTCGTCAGGAGGAATACAGATTTTTTTTTGATATATTTGAGGCATTTCACCATAGATAGGTGTGCATGAACTGGATGTCTGCAGTGATATTTAGTGTAGGAGTAGGTGTGGAAGGAGCTCAGCCTGGCCTCCTAAAGAAATAATGTTCCCATACAACAAAACTTTATTGTTGTTTACATTCTGAGGGATTCAATTAATCAAGACTTTTCTCTGTTTTTTAAATATTTGTTCATGTGAGAAAAAGTATGTTTTCTACAAGCATTCATGGTAACACGAGTTGAGTTAGTTGATATAGCAATGGTCATTTTGTGGGTTTTAATAAGGTGCAGAACCTCACGTCTCAACAAACAATATATACCTTAATCCCGGGAGAATTTTTTTTTTCCTTTGAAACGTGATTTTGTTGGAGACAGGGTTCGTTAATGAGGGGCATGTGTTTGATGTCACATAAAGTCTAATCATGTGTTTTTCACATCTTCGAAAATAAGTATATAGATAAATTCCATGTAGTCCTGTTGCATGATCGTTCTCCTGCACAACGAGGTAATACCTGCCTTTAGTTACGTGTTTGTGTTCTTGAGAAGTTCTCTTCAAGACGACGCAGAACGATTGTTCAACCTTTAGACTTTACAAGTTCCTCACAGTAGTCCAGTTTAATGCACCTATAGCGCAAATTTGAACAGAATTTCGAGAAAATTGGTAAAAGAAAATGCAAATGAATACGAGTTGTTTGGGGATATTGAGCTGAACGGCTATTTGTGCTAATTCTTCAGTAAACCGATAAAGAAAAGGGCACATACAGTAGTTAAAAGAGCGGAAGTCAAATCTCAAACAGTGGAGAAACGTGGAAAACCTGAAATATCATTACATTTTATTCCTTTAATAATTTGAGGAAGGTTACGGTCTCCTCATCAGTCCACTCGGATCAGATGTTTGTAGAGAGATTGCCGACCGCTCTGCAGGGGACCGATTGGCCAGAAGGACCTACAAGTGTAATATAACACGGCCATTTTTAATCACTTAATGTAATAGTTACTCAGACGGACACATCTCCTTTAGTAGCACTAAATGTTTCATTCTTCATTTGCCTTCATTGTTTAATCAAGCTGCAGAATATTCCACCTCACCTCACCGCTGCTCCTGCACAGGTACAAATTAATAAAAACCTAGATTAATGGAGCAGAAATTCTCACAGGAAAATTGGAGCTTCTTTGACAATTTCTTTCTCGAAAAAACTGAACAGTTGCTGCTCATGTTATCACCGCTGCCTCCTGTCACCTCCAGTAAGACCCTGTTCATGTTTTCCTGCTGATAACCTCCTTTAATTACTTCTCAGACCTAAATGAAGTTCCTATAATGAAACATGTACACATTCACAGAATAACTTTCGATGAATGTATTTGTATGATTGTTTTCTTGTTTTTTTATAAACTAGCAAACTGTTATCTTTTTCACATTTGTGCCACATCACAACTTGCTAAGTTTTTTTTCCAACACTAGTAACACTTGTAGCAACTTGTAAAAATGTTGTATACATAGATTCCATTGTTTACCAATTTTTTGTAAAATGAATTATCAAAGAAATTCAATTTACGTTTTTTCCTTTTTTTTTATGATTTATGGCATTGTTACTGTGTAATACTGCTCAAACAACTTTTTTTTTTGTTTCTCTCTACTTCTAGTCATGATTGTGCTGCTTCCATGGAGGTGCAGGACTTCTTTAAATGCAAATAAAGGGTTCAATTCAAATAAAAACATTCATTTAACAGCCGAGAGAATAAGACAGGTGTCAAATACAAGAAAAAGAGTTTCTGTGCAGCCTAAGAAATTATTTCATAAAGAAAAGTCTTGATGAATGAGTTCAGACTGGCAGCGACTCTCACTGAGAGCTGGGACTGTACTCACCCTTTACTCCCCCCCTCTGCTCTGATGTCTGCATATGTGTTAATGAAATATGATGAAATATGATGGATCCTCCCCGAGGCAAAAGCCCTCAAAGTTACACATCCTGATGAAAGCCTAAACATGTGTGACATTTCAACGGAGCACATCTTTATATCTAACCCCCCTGCGGGTTAACACACACACAAACACACACACACACACACACACACACACACACACACACACACACACACACACACACACACACACACACACACACACACACACACACACACAGCTCCACTTCCCTTCTATCATAACCAAATACCCGCAAGTCAACCTGTCACCTAGATTTAAGTTGCGTTAGCGCTCAGAAGTGTCTCCCTTTCTGTCTCTTTTACACTTTATTTACATAAAGAGAACGTACAATAAGAACATCCTGTCACATTGTCAAAACTCCTCTCTGTGTGTTTGCACATTTTCAGATTCAATATATTTTTCTCTTCTCATCTCCACTTACTTTCTTCACATCTGTCAGGCAACAGATCTCCTGATACATCAGCGCTATTGAAGAGTGGCATGCTTTGATAGCTACGGTTTATACGTGGATATGTTCTTTGAGACACGCTCACACCACCACACCCGACAGTGTGGTGTGTGTGTGTGTGTGTGTGTGTGTGTGTGTTGCTAAATAAGCAGTGTGGGAGATTGTAAGTGAGACAGGTCACCGCACACCTCGTTTGTGCATCTGGGTCAAAGCTAATCTCATTCCAGTCTAGATGTCTCCAACAAATTCACCTCCAGACGTATTGACGCCTCTTCAGAGGAGACTGTGTCATTTTCACATTTGATTACAACGTCATGTGACCAGAGAGTGCCATCTTTTAAAATGTAGCGTGGATGGGGGGAGGGGGAGATCTGGAGCACATGGCTATAGTCAACGTATCCTCACTCAACGGTTCATATCGTATATTAAGAAAAAAAAAAAAATTCCTCATTTTTTGTGCGGTTTTCAGCAATTTTTGTCAATTTCCGCTCGTTACATTTATACAGTCCTTTCAAAATAATCTGCCGTCTTCCCAAGAAACAACTTAGTTAGGTTTAACCAACAAAACTACTTAGTTAAGTTAAGGAAAAGATGGTGGTTTGGGTTAAAATAACTACAGAAATGACGTTACTTAAGTTCATAAGATATGTGACAAATAAATCATCGTTAACGGTCTCCTAAGTGAAAGTCTTTTTGCGTTCTTTATACTTCCTTTACATGGATTACATACATTGATTTTGTGGGATATCTCCTTATTACAGTGCATTCATTTATATAGGTATAGATACGAACGCTGTATGAGAACAGTTACAGTACAAAATTGAAATACAGTGTAGCACCTGTCGTTTCACCAACATCATCTCTACGTCAGATTAAGACGATGAAGATGTTTGTCTGCACCCAGTTCATCATTTCATCTCATAGGATGTTCAGGTCTTAGGCTATTCTTTTCATTCAACCCATGCCATAAACAGAATCTATTAATATTCATAAAAACATCATACAATTGAAAACCTAATTGAAAATAAGAATGTAATTTTAAAAGCATATTACCAGTAGCAGGAGAACTCATATTACTTCTTGTTTGTTAGCCCTAAAAGCAAAGATTTCTGTTTCACCTTGAACCTGAAGACTGAATGTGACGACGCACCGTTATGTCACGTTATGTATGCAGAACATAAAACCTGATATATTCTGGTATTTACAGGATTAATGCTACTGGATTTACATATTTAACACAAGAGAAACATATGGGTCATATAAATGGATGAATTCATCTTTGATGTGGTGCTATTCATCTCTGTTTTGTGTTTTACATTTTTTTTGTCTGCCTACATCAGTGTAAAGCCTCTCTGAGAATGGAGGCTATTATTATTATTCTCATTCATGTTTTTATTATTATAAGCTATGGCATTGGCTAAGACATAACACATGTCTGTCTCATGAGATGCAGCTCTTCCCTGAGCGAAGGCAATTATTTTTGTATTTGCTGCCACTGTCTCTTCCTACTCTGATGAAGACCTGTTGTCTGTTGAGACGTGAGGTTCTGCACCGTATTAAAACCCACAAAATGACCATTGCTATATCAACTACTCACTGAGTTACCTTGAATTCTTGTACTCTTGAAAACTTACTTTTTCATGCATGAATCAAAAAACTGAGAAAAGTCTGATAAATGAAAGTAAACGTTTGCCGCGTTTGTGCTCACAACTTCCCAAACAAATGCATCTTCACTAGAACTTTACTGTATTTAAAACACTTTGGATTCACATGGACAGGCAGACAAGTAAAAAGTGTGTTTTTTAGTGAAAATGTTAAGGAAGTAGTGAGCATATCACTGGATAAATGAGACTTGGATCATAATGCATGAGTTGTGTGAGAGTTTGTAAACTGATGTGTTCTGATATAGTTTTGCTGTTGTTAAAAGCAGCCCCCATTTACGACAATTCATCAAGACTTTTCTCCATTTTGGGATTCTTCGTTCAACGTGGAGGCTTGTGAGAAAAAGTTCTCTAAAAGAATTCAAGCTAACACCTGGTGTATTCCTTTAAAGGTTTGCTCCAGCTCTCATCCCCCCCAAAAGTCTTTCTAGTCTCATTGTCTTCCATGTTAACCCCCCCGTTTGAACTTGTTTCACCATAAATTTGAAGTTTATTTATATAGCACCTTTAAAAACAGAGTTTACAAAGCGCTCTGACAGACAAAGCAGAAAAAGCAAGGCAATAAAGCAACAATAAACAATAAAATACATGTAGAATAATATAGTAAAGTAATTTAGTAAAACCAATAATAAAATAAAGCATTAAAGCGACGACATCACATAAAAGCCAGTCTGCAAAAATGGGTTTTAAGAAGTGATTTAAAGGAGATTCTGCGAGCCGTATCTCTCCTATGATCAGTTTGGATATTGTTAGCCACCATGCTACATGTTACCCAGCTTAACGTTTTGCTGACTGTCTGTCCGGTGATGATCTGACTGTCTCCGTACTGTACTGCCTCTCTACTGTAGCTCCGCGGTGCCGAGCTGTTCTCAGGCAATTAGAGAGCCGCCTTTGTTGCCTTTAACGAGTTTGACCCGTTTTGCTGATAAAACGCATACATTTCCATCCTTCCTCCTTTTCTCTGTTTTTCTCTCGTCTCCCCGTCCATCCCTTTCCTTTTTTTCCCCTCCTCTATCTCTCTCTCTGTCTGTTTCTCTGCATATGTGTATTAGAGGAATCCTAATCCCCTGAAACAATGTTTTGTGTGAACAGTAAGACGGAGCTGAGCCTCCTCGATCTCCGGATATCGCATCCATCTGGACAACAGTCTGTCTGTAGAAAAGAGGATGTGGGATTTGCATCCAGTCAGGTGTCTTTCTATGTGATATATAGGAGTGAGAGGAAAAACAGAAAGCTAGTCACTAGCTTGCCCACATGAGCATCCAGGAGTTATCTGTTCAGCCAAGCTGAGACAGACAGAGAGAGACTGTGAGAGAGGAGGAGGAGGAGGAGGAGGAAGGTGAGTGAGGGAGGCAGATACTGAGAGAGGGAGATATGGCAGACAAAAAAAGGGCAAAGATACTGAAGTGTGGGAGGGAGATAGACAGGAGGGCTCTGCACCGATGGAGAAGGTAAGCTACAGCTATACTTAGGTAGGGAAGCAGAGAGGGGAAGGAGAAGGTGATGGATGAGGTGGAGGAGACAGAAAAGAAAGGGAGAGACGTTCACAGAGAAACGTGAGGTTGATGAGACGGAGTACATTTACATATGGCTGATATGGATAAGTCAAGCTAAAATATCCCTACCAACATTCTGGCTTATAACCACCAGACTTCAACAGTCTAGACATACTAACGACTCACATACTAGCGAGTGCCTAACGAGTCACATACTAACGAGTCACATACTAGCGAGCGCCTTGAGAATGAGAATATTTCGCTAAACTACAACAAACAGTGAAGCACACGTCTGATGACATTTCTTGCACAACTTTTTTAATTTCAAACCCACTCATTCACGTTAGAAAGTGTCCCAGAAACGTGCGTTTTAACATATTTAATCGGCCCAAGCTTTTATTTTTCTATGACTTCAACTTTATTGAAATTCAAATTTTCAACTCTACGAAACATCTTCATATAAAATCCCCACACATCGCAAGACAGAAAACAAAGAAGTTTGACCCAGTATGTTTCTTTTGATGCTGCACAGCGTCGCAGCAGAAGAAGAGACGGTTTTTGCTGGAGCCCCCTCTGTAAGCCTCCCTCTGGTCCGACCCTGTGGCCTCGTTGAAATGAATGAGGCTGCATTATTTTTTCATGAAATTAAAGTTACAACGAGAAACTTTCATTTTGCGTTGATTTTGGCGGTGCCTGTGGTCAAAAGCGGTACTTTTTCTGAGCACCAGAGCCCCTTAAGAAAACCTCTTATTTTACTGCAGCAGGGTCTGACATTCTGCCATGCACAGTCCTGCAGGCCCTGCAATACGGCCTGGGTCTCCAGCAGCTTAGTGTTGGTGGATCCAGAGGGGACCAGAGGAGCAGAGAGGTGAAGCTCTGCTCCTGGAGGAGGAGGAGGAGGAGGAGGAGGAGGAAGGAGGAGGAGGAGGAGGAGAAGCTGCTGCTGCCGGGAGCTGAGATCTCCTCCTCCCGCCAGAGCTTCCGACTGCAGGTCAAAGGCTGCAGAGAAGCCGGATCTGGGTCTGTCCACGGTGGACTGGTCTCTGCTGGATCTGGGTCTGTCCACAGTGGACTGGTCTCTGCAGGATCTGGGTCTGTCCACGGTGGACTGGTCTCTGCTGGATCTGGGTCTGTCCACGGTGGACTGGTCTCTGCTGGAGTCTGAGCTGAAGACGTTTCTGGTGAACCTGGACGATCTCATCTGATTTCACCAGAATCCGACCCGGTGGCATCGATGACGAGCTTTAAGAATAACTTTATAGATACAGATGATCTTCTCTCTGATGGTCTGGTTTACTGACGGAGGTCTATAGAGGATCAGGACTAAACTGAGCCTGATTCAGAACCAGTTAAAAGTTCCTCATAGTAACTAAGATTAAGGCTTTTGACACATGAATTGTTCATTAAACCTTCCTTTTTAACACTTTTAATCACTGCTTCCTGAACACATCCCATCAATTTGAAACCAGACGTACTATACGTTCCTTAAATGTGGAAGAGGAGGTTTAGCTGGAAGACTGCTGAGCAGCTTCATGACTTTGCAGAGATCAGAGGAATCGTGTCCACGCTGAGGCTTCCCAAACTCCTGACTCCACATCTGGAGAAGAGGATGATCTGAGGAGGAGGAGGGAGGAGGAGGAGGAGGAGGAGGAGGAGGAGGTGGTGCAGGGGCAGAAAATGTGTAAAGAGGTGTGGATTAAAGGGGGCCAAGGAACAATGGATGAAAGGCATGAAATGGCAAAATGCTATCAATGAGGTCAGCATCATCCTCTTATATCAAAGTTTTATTTTCTCAGCCTAACCCTAATATATAAAAGGAATATCAAGCAAAGAATCAAAATTTATGTCTGTAGGCCAAAATTTCTTTCAAAACACAGTTTCTTACAGTAAGTGTGCTCCCACTCTCAAAGTGAGTAGTGAGTATGCCAAGTCCATGACTCACACACACACACACACACACACACACACACACACACACACACACACACACACACACACACACACACACACACACACACACACACACACGATTTAGGCTGCATTACCTAAATTCGGCTGTACACCGATCAATAGTCGGTGCTGAATGACTGGGTGAAGGATGCAGCGTGATCTCTGCTTGTGTTCATTCATGACTCAGTCAGCGTTTTTGTGTGTGTAGAAAGAAGAGTGAGTGTGTGTGATGACTGAACTTCTTGACAGTTCAGTCATCCTTTAACAACCTCGACAACTCAACACGTTCTCACGACAAACTGCGTCAACTACAGACGCTTGGTCAGTGGTCCTACGCTTCAAACTGCGGCGCTGCAGGTTCTCCTCTAGCGTCAGCTTGTCAGGGACAGCGCGTTGAGTTCAACTCGTCACATAGTGTCTTTAATATACACTTCAGTGATCACAGGAGGGTAGGTCGGGGCAACAAAGCCACCTAGTTTGGGTTCAGAAAAGATCATGTTTGACGTTGACTCATCTGAATAATGACTTAAGAGCCTAACAACTCATGTGACCAGCGCCGTGACTAGCGAGTGCCTAACGCCTCAGGGGACTAGCAAGTGTCTAAGGACTCACGTGACTAGCAAGTGTCTAAGGACTCACGTGACTAGCAAGTGTCTAAGGACTCACGTGACTAGCAAGTGTCTAAGGACGAGTGTCTAAGGACTCACGTTGACTAGCGAGTGTCTAAGGTGTCTAAGGACTCACGTGACTAGCGAGTGTCTAAGGACTCACGTGACTAGCCTCACGTGACTAGCGAGTGTCTAAGGACTCACGTGACTAGCGAGTGTCTAAGGACTCACGTGACTAGCGAGTGTCTAAGGACTCACGTGACTAGCGAGTGTCTAAGGACTCACGACTAGCGAGTGTCTAAGTGTCTAAGGACTCACGTGACTAGCGAGTGTCTAAGGACTCACGTGACTAGCGAGTGTCTAAGGACTCACGTGACTAGCGAGTGTCTAAGGACTCACGTGACTAGCGAGTGTCTAAGGACTCACGTGACTAGCGAGTGTCTAAGGACTCACGTGACTAGCGAGTGTCTAAGGAGTCACGTGACTAGCGAGTGTCTAAGGACTCACGTGACTAGCGAGTGTCTAAGGACTCACGTGACTAGCGAGTGTCTAAGGACTCACGTGACTAGCGAGTGTCTAAGGACTCACGTGACTAGCGAGTGTCTAAGGACTCACGTGACTAGCGAGTGTCTAAGGACTCACGTGACTAGCGAGTGTCTAAGGTGTGACTAGCGAGTGTCTAAGGACTCACGTGACTAGCGAGTGTGTCACGTGACTAGCAAGTGTCTAAGGACTCACGTGACTAGCGAGTGTCTAAGGACTCACGTTACTAGCAAGTGTCTAAGGACTCACGTGACTAGCGAGTGTCTAAGGACTCACGTGACTAGCGAGTGTCTAAGGACTCACGTGACTAGCGAGTGTCTAAGGACTCACGTGACTAGCGAGTGTCAAACGACTCAGGTGACTATTGAGGTTCTAACGACTGACGTGACTAGCGAGTGTCTAATGACTCTGTTGACTAGTGTGTGCATAACAACTCAGGTGACTAGCAAGTGTCTATAGAAGGTCTAACGACTCGTGACTGGCGAGTGCCTAATGACTCTGTCTACTCATGTGTGCCTAACGACTCACGTGACTGGCGAGTGCCTAACTACTCACGTGAATAGTAAGTTCTAAACGACGTGACTACTCTAAGGAACGTGAAGCAAGTGTCTAACGACTCATGACTGACAAGCAACTCACGACTCTTGTCTAGTAGAGTGCCTAACGAGTCACGCAAATAACCAGTGCCTAACGACTCACGTGACTAACAAGTGCCTAACGACTCATGTGACAAGCGATAAAGCTAATGACTCTCGTGACTAGTGAGTGCCTAACGAGTCACGCAAATAACCAGTGCCTAACGAGTCACATACTAACGAGTGCCTAACGACTCACGTGACTAACAAGTGCCTAACGACTCATGTGACAAGCGATAAGGCTTACGACTCTCATGACTAGCGAGTGCCTAACGAGTCACGCAAATAACCAGTGCCTAACGAGTCACATAATAACCAGTGCCTAACGACTCATGTGATAACGAGTGCCTAACGACTCACATGACAAGCGAGTGCCTAACGACTCACTAGTGAGTGCCTAACGAGTCACGCAAATAACCACTAACGACTCACATACTAGCGAGTCACATGACTAACTAACGAGTCACATGACTAGCGAGTGCCTAACGAGTCACATACTAACGAGTCACATACTAACGAGTCACATGACTAGCGAGTGCCTAACGAGTCACATACTAACGAGTCACATACTAACGAGTCACGAGTCACATACTAACGAGTCACATACTAACGAGTCACATACTAACGAGTCACATGACTAGCGAGCGCCTTGAGAATGAGAATATTTCGCTAAACTACAACAAACAGTGAAGCACACGTCTGATGACATTTCTTGCACAACTTTTTTAATTTCAAACCCAAATCCCCCATCACCCCCTCCTCCCCCTCCTCCTCCTCTCTCTCTCTCTCCTTTCATCTTTTCCTGCTCATTATAGTTTTGTTAATATACATTTTCTAAATCCTCCACACCATCACCCAGTTCTCTCCCTCTCCTCTCTCCCCCCCCCCTATATCCACTCCCACTCCTTGAAAGCTGGAAATCAGGACAGTTTGGCATCGGAGGGGTTAAGCCGAACCCGGCCTCCTCATTGGATGCCGGCCGTCGGTCTGAACCAGCCTACAGAAAGAGGTAACCAGGCAACCTCAGAGAGGGAGAGAGAGAGAGAGGGGAGAAGAGGAGGCAGAGGAGAGAGAGAGGAAAAAAACGCGCTGAAAGAAGCCTGGCATAGTTTTGAGGGGATTGTGGAAGAAGATGTAGCGCAGCTCTGGACGCCTCTCCCCGGGATGGACCACTGGATTACTGTCCCTGCTGAAGCTCACTGTGGATGTCTGCACAGAGCAGGAGCAGATCCCTCACTATGCATGGATTCTAAAGCCTGTGCACGACATGGGAACTAACTGTGCTCATTCTCACTGTAGTGCAAAGGTAAGTGCGCCAAATGGCACCAAAAAACCAGGAGGAGGAGGAGGAGGAGGAGGAGGAGGAGGAGAGATGCACAAAGTCTTTAGATCTTTTTATCCTTTCTTTCATCATGCACACAGAAGAGGAGCCTGTGGAGTCGGACTGCTCCTCTGCACCCATCACTGCAATGGTTTCGTGCTGCTGGTAGTGCGGCTGGTGCATCGGGTGATGTGTGTGTGTGTGTGTGTGTGTGTGTGTGTGTGTGTGTGTGTGTGTGTGTGTGTGTGTGTGTGTGTGTGTGTGTGTGCCACTGAAACATAGTGGCCAGGGTCTGTGTGTGATGTTAGGCGGGAGGTTTGCTGCATTTTGGCATCCACCCCCTCAACACCCTCCTTCAGTTGTGTTATATAGGGCGCTTCTATCACAGATGATTCATAATTAGATTCTATGAAGTGATGGGAATGTCTTTAACATGCACTTTAACATGCACTTTAACATGCACTTTAACATGCACTTTAACGTGCACTTTAACATGCACTTTAACATGCTTCCCCATGTTTGAGGCGTGCTCTTCTGTCCCTTATTATGCTTCAACTTTACTCCCTTTCTGATGCACCTATTCACTGGTTACATTGTGTGTGTGTGTGTGTGTGTGTGTGTGTGTGTGTGTGTGTGTGTGTGTGTGTGTGTGTGTGTGTGTGTGTGTGTGTGTGTGATTGATTAAAGGCTACTTTGTTTCCCATTCCACCCTCAGCGTGCTTATGTGAAAAGAATGTGGGGTTAGTCCACTTTGGAGGAGTGGGGGGGGGGGGTGTGTGTGTGTGTGTGTGTGTGTGTGTGTGTGTGTGTGTGTGTGTGTGTGATGGAGAGAGAGAGAGAGAGAGAGAGGGAGAGTTGAATGGGCGACCCGGTCAGTTGGCTGTGAGGAGGCTCTTGCTCCTCCGCTGCAGCTAAAAGCCGCATTAATCATGAAGCTCTGCAGAGACCCTCACTCTCTCTCTCTCTCTCTCTCTCTCTCTCTCTCTCTCTCTCTCTCTCTCTCTCTCTATGTCTCTCTCTCTCTCTCTGCATGTAGCAGGTGTACTTGTAGCTGGTGTGTGGATGGGACTGGGTGGTGTACTGGTTATACTGGGACTCAATAAGATGTGAAATCATGCAACCCAACCTGCACGTGTAATACCTCCACTCTACAACCTCTGCTTTAATCTGAGCCTATGTCAGTTTACATGACTATTTATGTATATATATAGATATCTATATATATACTCCAAAGCTACACTATACTGCATGTCAGATGGAAACACTGCATTTATCTGATTGATGATGTTATTACTCAGCAGGTTCAGGGTTTACATGTAAAAACAAACATTAACATAATGAAATCTGATGCATCTCCACAGGTTAAACTAGTAAAACACTTACAATGCACATATCCCTGCACTGCCTTCACCCTGGATGTACACTTGACACTTTAATAACTTAACATTCTTTATTCTATTGTCCATTTTCATAGTTTTATTTTTGAGTTAGGTCTCGTACTACCGTTTATGTTATGCAACAATCGCCAAGACAATTTCCTTCTATGTGCATAGATACTTGTCATTGAACCCTTTCTGGTCAATACTTCTTAGCACATACAGGGGGCCACCATCCGTAATGATAAAACAGAGTGTTATAGTATAGTACATTCTGCAGCTGCTCCTTATTTACTTTTAGCTGTAAAAGTATACATTTAAATGCAGGACGTATTCTTTTTAGTTTGTTAAATAGAAGTGCTGCTACTGCACCCTAGCTGAAGTTTTTTTCTTCTTCTTCTCTTGGCAAACAGACCACTTACTTCTGCTTGTATGGGCCCAGCAGGCGACTCCAGGGCGCCATAGTAACCCACAGAGTATTGTGTAGAAACTCTCAAAGAAAAAACCCTGCTGAAGGCTCCCTTTCTCCCTCTTTCAATCCTCTTCTCCATCTGCTCCGTCTACAGTCTCTGCCTTCCTTTTTCTATTTCTTTTCTTTTCTTTTCCTTTTTTTTACCCCTTTTTCTCTCCAGCCCTCCCTCTTGCAAATGCATGTTTCCCTCTGCAGCAGGTCCAGTGTCTGTGCTGTGTAACGGTCCACAAAGCTGTTGGAATGACTAAATCTTGAACAGAAGAGAGCTCTTTTAGGCTGCGTGGTCTTGACACCGGGAAGTCATTGGAACCTGGAGCTTACTGTTCCGGCTCCTCAAGCTTTTAACAGCTTCTTTTTTTTGCAAATTTAAGCTTGTAGCTGGGAGAGTTGGAGACACGCTGTACTTCTGATATCTAAAAGAAAGACTGTCTTTTTTTTATGCTGCACAGAGACTCATCCGACACCATGTAAATGTCTGCTTTAAGTAGCAAGCTGTAAAAAACATAAAGCACCCATCTGCAAGGAATTAAGTCAAGCTTAAGGCTTTTGTTTAACTGTGTAAAGTTTGAATTGAAGCACTTTAAAGATAATGGTGGCCACTAAACACGTTGAAGTGAAGTTGCCTTCCAGGATCCCCCA